>NW_025534084.1:52500-57500 GCF_020615455.1 Coregonus clupeaformis | reverse complement strand
CCAGACCCAGACCCAGACCCAGACCCAGACCCAGTCCCAGACCCAGACCCAGACCCAGACCCAGGCCCAGTCTCAGACCCAGACCCAGACCCAGACCCAGACCCAGACCCAGACCCAGACCCAGTCCCAGACCCAGACCCAGACCCAGACCCAGTCCCAGACCCAGACCCAGACCCAGTCCCAGACCCAGACCCAGACCCAGACCCAGTCCCAGACCCAGACCCAGTCTCAGTCTCAGTCTCAGTCTCAGTCCCAGACCCAGACCCAGACCCAGACCCAGACCCAGACCCAGACCCAGACCCAGACCCAGACCCAGACCCAGACCCAGACCCAGTCTCAGCTGCTAGTACTGAACAGCAGCAGGAAGTTTAAGGTGGGTGGCTGGCTGGCTGCTATCACTACAACAGGGACCGGGTAGGAGGTAGGAGAAAGGGAGGGGTAGAGGGACTGGAAGAGAGGAGGAGAAGGAGAGAGAGACTGGTAGAGAGGAGGAGAAGAGAGAGACTGGAAGAGAGGAGGAGAAGAAGAGAGAGACTGGCAGAGAGGATGAGAAGAGGAGAGAGACTGGAAGAGAGGAGGAGAAGAGGAGAGAGACTGGAAGAGAGGAGGGGAAGAAGAGAGAGACTGGAAGAGAGGAGGAGAAGAAGAGAGAGACTGGAAGAGAGGAGGGGAAGAGGAGAGAGACTGGAAGAGAGGAGGGAGATATGAAGAGGGAGGGGTAGAGACGTGGTATTCCATTTGAGATGAAGATGATTGATGTGTTCGTTAGTTTTCAAGGCTAGATAGGCTAACCATCACAGATAAATACCCTCTTCTTTCTTTCTTTCTTTCTTTCTTTCTTTCTTTCTTTCTTTCTTTCTTTCTTTCTTTCTTTCTTTCTTTCTTTCTTTCTTTCTTTCTTTCTTTCTTTCTTTCTTTCTTTCTTTCTTTCTTTCTTTCTTTCTTTCTTTCTTTCTTTCTTTCTTTCCAATGTGCCTAATGACTTGTGTTGCTGACTTTGTCCCAAAAAAAAGTGATAATTTTTTTCCTCTGAGCCAAGCTGGAAAAACACAACACAATAATGTAGTCTATTGCTTGTCACTCATGGGTGTCTGAGCATGCAGTTCAGTGGCAGCTTGAACACACAGCTGGAAACTAGTGGTGAAGGAAAGACAAACAAAAGGCCAAACACCCCCCCCCCCCTCCCTCCCCCTCCCATCCTCCCCCCTCCCTCCCTCCCTCCTCCCTCCCCCCCTCTCCATCCCTCTCTCTTTCCTGAATGCTGTTTCCTCTCTCCTTCTTTTTGTTTGTTCTGTTTATTGAACCTAAAATGGAGTGATTGGGCCGGGCAGAGGAGAAATGGAGTGATTGGGCCGGGCAGAGGAGAAATGGAGTGATTGGGCCGGGCAGAGGAGAAATGGAGTGATTGGGCCGGGCAGAGGAGAAATGGAGTGATTGGGCCGGGCAGAGGAGAAATGGAGTGATTGGGCCGGGCAGAGGAGAAATGGAGTGATTGGGCCGGGCAGAGGAGAAATGGAGTGATTGGGCCGGGCAGAGGAGAAATGGAGTGATTGGGCCGGGCAGAGGAGAAATGGAGTGATTGGGCCGGGCAGAGGAGAAATGGAGGGTACACTACACTTCTCTGTTTCCCACTCTTCCCCTACTCCCTCCTGTGTAATATGAGTCCTTTTTTCTCCTTCCCTCCTTCCCTGATTTCCTCCAATCCCCCTCTTCTCACAAATTGTATTTTCTTGTTTAATTTAACAAGAAATGAGTAGTAAATGAAAGGATTGGCCCCAGAATCCCAGCACACACACATGCACACACACACACACACACACACACAAACTCATGCATGCACACGCTCACACACACACACACACAAACTCACTCATGCACACACTGGCTCCAGATTCCCAGCATGCCCCTCTGCTGCTCTCCGCTCCCCAATGAAAAGGCAATTTGTGAAATGATGTGATAAAGTAATTAGATGGAATTCAGCCCCTTCAGATTGTTGCCATGCAGAGGGGTGGGGGAGTGGGGGGTTTGGAGGTTTCACTATATTAGCCTGGCACACACACAAACACACTTCTCACACACACACACACACACACACACACACACACTTCACACACACACACTTCTCACACACACACACTTCTCACACACACACACACACTTCTCACACACACACACACACTTCTCACACACACACACAAACACACTTCTCACACAGCTTCTCTCCTCCTATTTGTACACAACATCATGGTAATGATGGGGCTCCACGATCACAGCTCGTAAAAACCCAAACCGCCTCAACCACTTCTTCTCTTTTTTCGTCTCCCTCTAAAAAGTGTAAAATGAGAGAGGGAGAATTGGGAGAGAGAGAGAGAGAGAGAGAGAAAAAAAAAACTGCCAACTGCAGGGCATCGGCTACGTCCCAAATGGCACCCTATTCCCTATGTAGGAAATGTAGGCCCTATGGTCCCTGGTCCAAAGTAGTGCACTACATAGGGAATAGGTTACCATTTGGGACAGAGCCATAATGCCCATTAATGCAATTAGGGTTGTAATTTAGCTAGCGCCCGCGCCCAGATGTAGCCTTGGTGGGGGGAACACACACACACATGCCTCTCCCCCTGGAAGCCTGTTTTTACCACCACCGCCATGCTGCAGTGTCCCTGAGCAGAAACAGGTGTGAAAAAATATATAATTCATTTCTGCACTGGCAGGGTTGAGAGGAGGCTGGAAGCAGGCTTGTGGAGGGCTAAAGGTAGGGTTGGACTGAGAGGAGCTGAGAGGAGCTGAATGGAGGCTTGTGGAGGGCTAGAGGTAGGGTTGGACTGAGAGGAGCTGAGAGGAGCTGAATGGAGGCTTGTGGAGGGCTAAAGGTAGGGTTGGACTGAGAGGAGCTGAGAGGAGCTGAATGGAGGCTTGTGGAGGGCTAGAGGTAGGGTTGGACTGAGAGGAGCTGAGAGGAGCTGAATGGAGGCTTGTGGAGGGCTAGAGGTAGGGTTGGACTGAGAGGAGCTGAGAGGAGCTGAATGGAGGCTTGTGGAGGGCTAAAGGTAGGGTTGGACTGAGAGGAGCTGAGAGGAGCTGAATGGAGGCTTGTGGAGGGCTAAAGGTAGGGTTGGACTGAGAGGAGCTGAGAGGAGCTGAATGGAGGCTTGTGGAAGGCCCAGGATCCTTACAGGAAACCATGTTGAGTGAGGGGGTAGAAGTAGCATGGGCTGAGAGAGGGGTTTGGGGGTTTGGATGGGGGGAGGGGAGGAGGGGAGGAGGGGAGGAGGAGAGGGGGAGGGGAGTGGTAACCACTAGCTAAGTGTAGATGTAACCACTAGCTAAGCTGTGATACAGGGTCAGCATTTGTTCATACTATTAATCGTTAAGGTTAGGGCTGGAGGTAGAGAAATCTGAGCCTAGATCTTTCTTTAAAGGGGAATTGCTTCAAAAATAACTTTGAGGTGATGTCAGCGCTCTGGTCACCCATGACAACCCCCAACGGCAACCCTGCCGTGCCACGGCAACCTAGACCTGACTCCCGAGTGGCGCAGTAGTCTAAGGCACTGCATCGCAGTGCTAGCTGTGCCACTAGAGATCCTGGTTCGAGTCCAGGCTCTGTCGCAGCCGGCCGCAACCAGGAGACCCATGGGCGGCGCACAATTGGTCCAGCGTCGTCCAAGGTAGGGGAGGGTTTGGCCGGCAGGGATGTGGGTTCGTTTCCCACGGGGGGCCAGTATGAAAAAAACAAAAAACAAAAACATGTATGCATTCACTAACTGTAAGTCGCTCTGGATAAGAGCATCTGCTAAATGACTAAAATGTAAATGTGTTGTCATCCTCCCAAAGCTTCGCCCTCAACAAGCATGGCTTCATTTTGCCCCAAACCTCAATGGAGACTGACCTAGCTTCCATAACTTCCATAACATTCCAGAAATTGACTCCATGGCTAAATAAAAGTTAAATAAAAAAATATAACAAAATTGATCACAGAACTTAATGTTTGAGTCCCAAATGGCACCCTATTCCCTATGGGCTCTGGTCAAAAGTAGTGTACTATATAGGGAATAGGGTGGGATTTGGGACGTAGTCAATTTGGGTCAGAATGTTCCCCAGACTGAAAACTCCCTTGGCTTCAATCCTTCCACTATTCATTGATGTTGTTGTTTTCCCTTCATCCATTCATGTTGAAGTAAAACAAGACCAAAAAGCCCATTCATATTAATATTGAGATGGAGTTTATAAAAACCCATTCATATTAATATTGAGATGGAGTTTATAAAAACCCATTCATATTAATATTGAGATGGAGTTTATAAAAACCCATTCATATTAATATTGAGATGGAGTTTATAAAAACCCATTCATATTAATATTGAGATGGAGTTTATAAAAACCCATTCATATTAATATTGAGATGGAGTTTATAAAAACCCATTCATATTAATATTGAGATGGAGT
Source organism: Coregonus clupeaformis (assembly GCF_020615455.1). NCBI lineage: Eukaryota > Metazoa > Chordata > Actinopteri > Salmoniformes > Salmonidae > Coregonus > Coregonus clupeaformis. Next base: position 53,057 of record NW_025534084.1, on the reverse strand, counting down.
TTATAAAAACCCATTCATATTAATATTGAGATGGAGTTTATAAAAACCCATTCATATTAATATTGAGATGGAGTTTATCGCTGCTATATGTGGCCGAAGGTCAGTCAGAATCTGAGGTGCCACGGACAAATTAAGAGTTTAAGGAGATTGCAGACGGCACGCGGAAAGGTTGCCCCGCCTTGGCACATCGATACCACTGAAAAAGGGTTATTTCATCTTAGCTTGTCTTTGTGTGCTTTGCAAAAACAAAACTAAGATATATTTGTTTTCAGTTTGCTTGACCCTCAGCTGTTCTGACTCGCTGGCTGGCTGGCTGTGTGTGTGTGTGTGTGTGTGTGTGTGTGTGTGTGTGTGTGTGTGTTGTGTTTGTCAGACATTTGGAAGTAATGACTGAATGTCTTTGTCACTCGTTATAGTAGTTGGTGTCAAAGAGGTGGCAGCTGAGTCAATTCTAGATAAACACACACACACACACACACACACACACACACACACACACACACACACACACACACACACACACACACACACACACACACACACACACACACACACAC
>NW_025534084.1:35000-50000 GCF_020615455.1 Coregonus clupeaformis | reverse complement strand
GCATAACTTCGTTATTAGCATGTTGCTAAGACATGTACAACGTTGTTAGATCTACCCAGTAGTATCTAACAGTAGATCTGGGCATGTTCATTGCTCTCTTCCCCTTCTACTGTGTTCCCTCTTAGCAGACATACCAGAGTGGATATGTGGTTTCATCAGTGTCTGTTAGATCAATCCAATGGCCTCATGCTCTGTCTCTGGATCACACTGGTGCTCTTCTGACTTATCAGCTGGACTAGAGGAGTTAGCAAGAGACTGTGTGTGTGTGTGTGTGTCTGTGTGTCTGTGTAATTGTGTGTGACGTTCATCCATGTTTCTCAAACGTCACATTTTGAAGTTGTTGCAAATGTTTAAGATTAATAATATAATATAATAATATGCCATTTATCAGACGCTTTTATCCAAAGCGACTTACAGTCATGCGTGTATACATTTTGTGTATGGGTGGTCCCGGGGATCGTACCCACTACCTTGGCGTTACAAGCGCCGTGCTCTACCAGCTGAGCTACAGAGGACCAACGATTACGTTTAGGCATTAACTCTGAATGTTTAAGGTTTGGGATAGGCTTAAAACAAAAATATGAAAAACAACTTTCTATCACTGGATTCAAACTTGCAGCCTTTGGAACCAGAGGCAGATGCTTAGGCCCATCCACCATCCCCGTCCACAACGCCCTAGCAAAACCCAAACCTGCCTGAACGTAACCGTGCTCACTATTGGTGCTAGTGGCCAGTTTTCACATAATCTCCCGACGTCCTCAGACATGGATGGACGTCCAATACTGACTTGTATCATAGGAGACCTGGCTGGTGTTGACCTCATTTGGCTAGCTGGAGTATGGACACAGGCCTAGTCCCTTGGATGTGTGAAAGTGCTGCAGTTTCTCTCTCCACTTATCACTTGTAGTTGATCTGCAAATCCCAATAAAATCTTCACACACTGCCTCGGGCCAATGCACACACACACACACACACACGCATACACACACACGCATACACACACACACACACACACACACACACACACACACACACACACACACACACACACACACACACACACACACACACACACACACAATAACACAACCATCTCCAGGGTGACATCAGTGCATGGGTGGGGTGTAGAGTTTCCCACTACCACTGTGGTATTTATTGGAGTGTGTGTGGGAAGAGTGTGTGTGTGTGTGACGCTCAGGGAGAAGCGTCAGAGAACAATGCTGTAATACGATGCTGCGGTTAGCTAGAGGATGGTTTTCCATACAGTATCTAGCTATAACCTCATGTTGAGCTACAGCACCCCTAACGTCAAATGTAGCATTAGCTATAGCTTACTCACACCTAAAGGTAGAACAGGCATATGTGTATTGCATATGTGTAGGCGGATATTGCATAGCATGTTGTCTTCTGTCTGTGTTGTCCATTTTGGCTTAAATTGTTTTCGTATGTTTTTTCATATTTTTATCCCAGCCTCCGTCCTACAGCAGGCCTTTTGCTTCTTGCAAGGAATTCATTGTAAATAATAATTTGTTCTTAATTGACTTAACTGGTTAAATGAAGGTTAAATAATATTTTTGCATATGTAGCTATGTTTGGCACAAGTGTAGCGCAGTGTTAGCAATGGACTAGCCGAGGGAAAAAGCTAGCTAACACTATTGAGAGAACAATAACATTAGCAATAGCTATTAGCTTCTTGATGCTAGCCATGTTATTCTCCTCTGGCTGTGTTTGAACTGTTGGGAGCTTTAGCTTTCTGGGAATAGCTAGCTAAAGCTGTAGAGAGAGAAATGGCATTAGCTGTTACTGCTAACTGTTTGGAGTTTATTCTCCTCTGTCTGGGTCTGTGCTAGCGATAGCCTAGCCAAGATAATTAGCTAGCTAACGTTGTTGTTGTTAGCTGCTAGCTGCTAGCCTTCATCTCTTCTGTCTGTGTATGGGTCTGTGAGTTTTAGCTCTCTGGGATCTGTCTGGCTCTCTGGAGTCAGCAGCTCAATACCTTTTACTTACAGCCGCTGCAGATTCTCCATCCACTGTGTACGGCTATACTCTGCTCTAGATGCACTCTGGTGTGTGTGTGTGTGTGTGTGTGTGTGTGTGTGTGTGTGTACTGTGTGTGTGTGTGTGGTTTCTTTGTATCGCTCTGCATTTCTCTATGTGTTCGCTTCACTCTGCAGTGTCTGAATGTGTGTGTGTGTGTGTGTGTGTGTCTCTGTATGCCAGTGTGCCTGATGGATTCTATGGCAGTGCAGTCGCGGTAATCAGTTTGCACGTTGCCTGAACTAATTTATCAATTCAGTTCCTCCCACTTGTAATCTCACCCAAGCGTGCTGTTCAGGGGCCTGTGAGCTCTCTCTTCCCTCTCGCTCTCTGCTTCTCTCTCTCTGTCTTCCCTCTCGCTCTCTGCTTCTCTCTCTCTCTCTTCCCTCTCGCTCTCTGCTTCTCTCTCTCTCTCTTCCCTCTCTCTCTCTCTCTCTCTCTCTCTCTCTCTCTCTCTCTCTCTCTCTCTCTCTCTCTCTTCCCTCTCGCTCTCTGCTTCTCCTTTTCTCTCTCTGCCTTTTTTCTCTCTCTCTTTCTCTATGCTTGTTCGCTCTCTGTCTCTCTTTCTCTCTCTTTCTCTCTTTCTCTCTCTTTCTCTCTCTCTCTTTCTCTCAATCTCTCATTACCTCTTGTTCTCTCTCACTCTCTCTCTCACTCTCTCTCCCTCCCCCTTACCTTCAGTTGCTCGTTTACAAGCAAGTGGATGTTGCAAAGCCAGCACAATCAAAGTGTTTTTCAGTGGTGAGGTATAGGGAAGTTTTACTGTGTGCCGTTACTGTGGGTCTATCGCTCTCTCTCTGACGGGAGCTAAAATTAAATGATTTTATGCCATCATGTGGAAGTACAGCATCTGTTTATGGGTCGGCTGAGCCTTTTAACATGCTCTTTGTCTTTGCCACCATTGATTTCGTATGGAGCAGCAGAATCAGGAAGTAACAGTAGTTTGGGGATAGTTAAACCTCTGGATTATCTTCGGCCTAAACTACAGTATAGAATTTCAGACACAGTCATGGAACGGTTAGGACTCACATTTATAGAAAGCTGTGTGTTACTGTTCTGTAATGTATTTTCTATAGCCGTAACAGAGGTAATGGAAAACAGTGTGATGCTGATCTATAATGTATTTTCTATAGCCGCAACAGAGGTAATGGAAAAGTCTGTTGCTGATCTATAATGTATTTCCATAGCTGTGAGATACAATTATGTGTTGTTGCCATTCTATAATGTATTTCTACAGCTCTAACAAAAAACAATGGAAACTGGTTGACAATGATGCATTCCCTTTCTATAAAACATACAGTGGGGAAAAAAGTATTTAGTCAGCCACCAATTGTGCAAGTTCTCCCACTTAAAAAGATGAGCGAGGCCTGTAATTTTCATCATAGGTACACGTCAACTATGACAGACAAAATGAGAAAAAAAATTCCAGCAAATCACATTGTAGGATTTTTTATGAATTTATTTGCAAATTATGGTGGAAAATAAGTATTTGGTCAATAACAAAAGTTTCTCAATACTTTGTTATATATCCTTTGTTGGCAATGACACAGGTCAAACGTTTTCTGTAAGTCTTCACAAGGTTTTCACACACTGTTGCTGGTATTTTGGCCCATTCCTCCATGCAGATCTCCTCTAGAGCAGTGATGTTTTGGGGCTGTCGCTGGGCAACACGGACTTTCAACTCCCTCCAAAGATTTTCTATGGGGTTGAGATCTGGAGACTGGCTAGGCCACTCCAGGACCTTGAAATGCTTCTTACGAAGCCACTCCTTCGTTGCCCGGGCAGTGTGTTTGTGATCATTGTCATGCTGAAAGACCCAGCCACGTTTCATCTTCAATGCCCTTGCTGATGGAAGGAGGTTTTCACTCAAAATCTCACGATACATGGCCCCATTCATTCTTTCCTTTACACGGATCAGTCGTCCTGGTCCCTTTGCAGAAAAAACAGCTCCAAAGCATGATGTTTCCACCCCCATGCTTCACAGTAGGTATGGTGTTCTTTGGATGCAACTCAGCATTCTTTGTCCTCCAAACACGATGAGTTGAGTTTTTACCAAAAAGTTCTATTTTGGTTTCATCTGACCATATGACATTCCCCCAATCCTCTTCTGGATCATCCAAATGCATTCTAGCAAACTTCAGACGGGCCTGGACATGTACTGGCTTAAGCAGGGTGACACGTCTGGCACTGCAGTATTTGAGTCCCTGGCGGTGTAGTGTGTTACTGATGGTAGGCTTTGTTACTTTGGTCCCAGCTCTCTGCAGGTCATTCACTAGGTCCCCCCGTGTGGTTCTGGGATTTTTGCTCACCGTTCTTGTGATCATTTTGACCCCACGGGGTGAGATCTTGCGTGGAGCCCCAGATCGAGGGAGATTATCAGTGGTCTTGTATGTCTTCCATTTCCTAATAATTGCTCCCACAGTTGATTTCTTCAAACCAAGCTGCTTACCTATTGCAGATTCAGTCTTCCCAGCCTGGTGCAGGTCTACAATTTTGTTTCTGGTGTCCTTTGACAGCTCTTTGGTCTTGGCCATAGTGGAGTTTGGAGTGTGACTGTTTGAGGTTGTGGACAGGTGTCTTTTATACTGATAACAAGTTCAAACAGGTGCCATTAATACAGGTAACGAGTGGAGGACAGAGGAGCCTCTTAAAGAAGAAGATACAGGTCTGTGAGAGCCAGAAATCTTGCTTGTTTGTAGGTGACCAAATACTTATTTTCCACCATAATTTGCAAATAAATTAATAAAAAATCCTACAATGTGATTTTCTGGAGAAAAAAAATCTCAATTTGTCTGTCATAGTTGACGTGTACCTATGATGAAAATTACAGGCCTCTCTCATCTTTTGAAGTGGGAGAACTTGCACAATTGGTGGCTGACTAAATACTTTTTCCCCCCACTGTATCTTACACTAAGACTATGCATTCTCTCCCCCTTCCTTCCTTCCCCTTCTCTCTCTGAGGCGTGATGTGCTGTGATGTGATGTGATGTGCTGTGATGTGCTGTGCTGTGATGTGCTGTGATGTGCTGTGATGTGCTATGATGTGCTGTGATGTGCTGTGATGTGCTGTGATGTGCTGTGCTGTGCTGTGATGTGATGTGCTGTGCTATGATTTGCTGTGCTGTGATGTGATGTGCTGTGATGTGCTATCAGTGGTAGTGATGGTGATGGTGGGGGAGGAAGTGAATGAGGTTGAGGCGGTCGCTGCTCACTTGTTTGGTTGAACAGATTAAGTCATCGATTCGTAAAAGTGGTGCACTGATGGGGAAGGCCCTCCTCTGCAGAGAGAGAGAAAGAGAGAGAGAGAGAGAGAGAGAGAGAGAGAGAGAGAGAGAGAGAGAGAGAGAGAGAGAGAGAGAGAGAGCGAGAGTGGAAGAGAGGAATAGAGAGAATGTGTGAGAAAGAGAGAGATGAGAAAGATGGAAGGAGGAGGGGTATGTGTGTTGAGTGATAGAAAGATGTCGAGGAGAAACATGAAGCTAGAAGTAAGGAAAGAAAGATCCCCTCATCTCTCTAGCAATGTCCTCCTCCCATCCTCCAGTGTCCTCCTCCCATCCTCCAGTGTCCTCCTCCCATCCTCCAGTGTCCTCCTCCCATCCTCCAGTGTCTTCCACCCATCCTCCAGTGTCCTCCTCCCATCCTCCAGTGTCCTCCTCCCATCCTCCAGTGTCCTCCTCCCATCCTCCAGTGTCCTCCTCCCATCCTCCAGTGTCCTCCTCCTCCTCCTGTTCTCCTTGCAGCTGAAGGAGCATAAGGGAACAATTGTCAAATATCTTTACCTACTTTCAACTGCCCCCCCTCCAGGGGTTCCAAATAGATTCTAATTAAAACCATGGGGTCATGAGGGTAATTATGATAATAACATAATAATATCACACAGGTTATTACAATGTTCTGAGGTCCCCAAATTGCTTCCTTAGAGTATCGCATTTCAATGGCATTAACTAGAGTCAAATTTCCTTGAAAGTCAAGTTAAATAGACTAGATTTTCCCCCTTAGATCAAGCTACAATATGGAAACCTGATTCCACGAGTCTTCTAACCATAACTCTCTCTCACGTCCTCCCGCCATCTATCGCTACAAGCCCAATTTGGTCTGGTGTGTGTGTATGTGCATATGTGCGTGTTTGTGTGTGTGTTAGGGGGAAGGTGGTAGTCTGGGTAGAATATGTAACCGTGTCTTATAATAGATCTTTGTACTGCTGCTTTGCGATTTTGTCCTCTCTCTCTTGACAATAGAGACCCCAACCCTAACCCCAACCCCAACCCCAACCCCAACCCCAACCCTAACCCAAACCTAACCCCAACCCTAACCCTAACCCTAACCCTAACCCTAACCCCAACCCTAACCCTAACCCCAACCCCAACCCTAACCCTCTCTTGACAATAGAGACCCAAATCTAACCCCAATCCTAATCCCAACCCCAACCCCAACTCTAACCCTAACCCTCTCTTGACAATAGAGACCCAAATCTAACCCTAACCCCAACCCCAACCCCAACTCTAAACCTAACCCTAACCCTAACCCTAACCCTAACCCTAACCCCAACCCTAACCCCAACAACAATCCCAACCCTAACCCTCTCTTGACAATAGAGACACAAACCCCAACCCTAACCCCAACCGTCTCTTGACAATAGAGACCCAACCCTAACCCCAACCCCAACCCCAACCTCTAACCCTAACCCCAATCCCAACCCTAACCCTCTCTTGACAATAGAGACACAAACCCCAACCCTAACCCCAACCGTCTCTTGACAATAGAGACCCAACCCTAACCCCAACCCCAACCCCAACCCCAACCCCAACTCTAACCCTAACCCTAACCCTAACCCTAACCCTAACCCAACACCCTAACCCAACACCCTAACTCTAACCCAACACCCTAACTCTAACCCAACACCCTAACTCTAACCCAACACCCTAACCCAACACCCAACACCCTAACTCTAACCCAACACCCTAACCCTAACCCAACACCCTAACTCTATCCCAACACCCTAACCCTAACCCAACACCCTAACTCTAACCCAATACCCTAACTCTAACCCAACACCCTAACCTGGCCTATGAACCTAGCATCTAGTGTTGGTTTTTAGCTCTCTAGCTGTGGCTATAACTTGAAGTATGTGTTGTAGTGGGGGTGTCAATCCCACCGTCCTAACCCACCCTACGGTGCTACCTGGCTGGGGTTGTGGTGCCCCATGGATCCCCCTTAACCTCCCAGCAGTCCCATTACAGCCGACCCCCCAGCCCTGCGGCAGCCTATTCCACCTCCAGCTGTGGCCGTGTGTTTCCTTCCCCGCATGGTGCGGGCCCCAACTGCTTTGGAGTGCCTCCCCTCGCCTCCCCTCGCCTCCCCTCGCCTCCCCTCGCCTCCCCTCGCCTCCCCTCGCCTCCCCTCGCCTCCCCTCGCTCAAATAGGAGGTAATTACTGGCTTAAAGCGGGTTAGTGGGCCAGCAAACGACATAATCACCCCTGAATTAGCCCCAGCTCATCAGCCAGCTCTGCAGTCCACCGAGCAACACTCACCGTTAGGCTAGCTCTCTCTCTCTGTCTGTCTCCAGCCAGAGCGGCGCGCTAACTGCATTATCACACCCACTCTATTGTCTCAGGGGGAAGCACAGCAGCAGCAGGTGTTGTGATGGTGAAACATCCCATGGCCCCTTGACTGAGAATGGCGCCGAAGGAGATGGCTGCCATTTTATGGGCTCCTAACCAATTAAAAGTTCTACAGCTGCACCATTGAGAGCATTCTGACTGGTTGCATAACTGCCTGGTATGGCAACTGCTCGGCCTCCGACCGCAAGGCACTACAGAGGGTAGTGCGTACAGCCCAGTACATCACTGGGGCCAAGCTTTCTGCCATCCAGGACCTCTATACCAGGCGGTGTCAGAGGAAGGCCCTACAAATTGTCAAAGACTCCAGCCACCCTAGTCATAGACTGTTCTCTTTGCTACCGCACAGCAAGCGGTACTGGAGCGCCAAGTCTAGGTCCAAAAGGCTTCTTAACAGTTTCTACCTCCAAGTCTTCTGAACAGCTAATCAAATGGCTACACAGACAATGGCTACCCCCCCCTCTTTTATGCTGCTGCTACTCTCTGTTTATTATCTATGCATAGTCACATACCCCTACCTACATGTACACTACCAGTCAAAGGTTTGGACACACCTACTCATTCAAGGGTTTTTCTTTATTTTTTCTATTTTTTGCATTGTAGAATGATAGTGAAGACATCAAAACTATGAAATAACACATATGGAATCATGTAGTAACCAAAGAAGTGTAAAAACAATCAAAATATATTTTATATTTGAGATTCTTCAAATAGCCACCCTTTGCCTTGATGACAGCTTTGCACACTCTTGGCATTCTCTCAACCAGCTCCATGAGGTAGTCACCTGGAATGCATTTCAATTAACAGGTGTGCCTTCTTAAAAAAATAATTTGTGGAATTTCTTTCCTTCTTAATGCGTTTGAGCCAATCAATTGTGTTATGACAAGATAGTGGGGGTATACAGAAGATAGCTCTATTTGGTAAAATGGCAAGAGCAGCTCAAATAAGCAAAGAGAAACGACAGTCCATCATTATTTTAAGACATGAAAGTCAGTCAATACGGAACATTTCAAAAACCTTGAAAGTTTCTTCAAGTGAAGTCGCAAAAACCATCAAGCGCTATGATGAAACTGGCTCTCATGAGGACCGCCACAGGAATGGAAGACCCATAGTTACCTCTGCTGCAGAGGATAAGTTCATTAGAGTTAACTGCACCTCAGATTGCAGCCCAAATAAATGCTTCACATAGTTCAAGTCACAGACACATCTCAACATCAACTGTTCAGAGGAGACTGTGTGAATCAGGCCTTCATGGTCGAATTGCTGCAAAGAAACCACTACTAAAGGACACCAATAAGAAGAAGAGACCTGCTTGGGCCAAGAAACACGAGCAATGGACATTAGACCGGTGGAAATGTGTCATTTGGTCTGGAGTCCAAATTGGATTATTTTTGGTTCAAACCGTGTGGGTAAACGGATGATCTCCGCATGTGTAGTTCCAGTGTGGCTAAAGGCTAATGGGATGAGGTGCTGTGATAGCAGATATAACCCAGTGTGGCTAAAGGCTAATGGGATGAGGCGCTGTGATAGCAGATATAACCCAGTGTGGCTAAAGGCTAATGGGATGAGGTGCTGTGATAGCAGATATAACCCAGTGTGGCTAAAGGCTAATGGGATGAGGTGCTGTGATAGCAGATATAACCCAGTGTGGCTAAAGGCTAATGGGATGAGGTGCTGTGATAGCAGATATAACCCAGTGTGGCTAAAGGCTAATGGGATGAGGTGCTGTGATAGCAGATAGAACCCAGTGTGGCTAAAGGCTAATGGGATGAGGTGCTGTGATAGCAGATATAACCCAGTGTGGCTAAAGGCTAATGGGATGAGGCCCTGTGATAGCAGATAGAACCCAGTGTGGCTAAAGGCTAATGGGATGAGGCCCTGTGATAGCAGATATAACCCAGTGTGGCTAAAGGCTAATGGGATGAGGCCCTGTGATAGCAGATATAACCCAGTGTGGCTAAAGGCTAATGGGATGAGGTGCTGTGATAGCAGATATAACCCAGTGTGGCTAAAGGCTAATGGGATGAGGCCCTGTGATAGCAGATATAACCCAGTGTGGCTAAAGGCTAATGGGATGAGGCCCTGTGATAGCAGATATAACCCAGTGTGGCTAAAGGCTAATGGGATGAGGCCCTGTGATAGCAGATAGAACCCAGTGTGGCTAAAGGCTAATGGGATGAGGTGCTGTGATAGCAGATATAACCCAGTGTGGCTAAAGGCTAATGGGATGAGGTGCTGTGATAGCAGATATAACCCAGTGTGGCTAAAGGCTAATGGGATGAGGTGCTGTGATAGCAGATAGAACCCAGTGTGGCTAAAGGCTAATGGGATGAGGTGCTGTGATAGCAGATAGAACCCAGTGTGGCTAAAGGCTAATGGGATGAGGCCCTGTGATAGTAGAGAGAGTGAATATGTTGTCCTGTGTAGTTCAGTCTGTAGAGCATGAGTCGTGGGTTCAATTCTTGCTGGGGCCGCGCATACATAAAGATATTGCATGGATGACTGTAAGTATTTCTATAAATAATGCATGGATGACTGTAAATACTTCTATAAATAATGCATTTATGACTGTAAGTATTTCTAAAAATATGTTGGTATGGCTGTAAGTATTTCTATAAGTATTGTTGTTATGGCTGTAAGTATTTCTATAAGTATTGTTGTTATGGCTGTAAGTATTTATATCAATATTGTTGGTATGGCTGTAAGTATTTCTATACATATTGTTGGTATGGCTGTAAGTATTTCTGTAAATATTGTTGGTATGGCTGTAAGTATTTCTATAAATATTGTTGGTATGGCTGTAAGTATTTCTATAAATATTGTTGGTATGGCTGTAAGTATTTATATCAATATTGTTGGTATGGCTGTAAGTATTTCTATAAATATTGTTGGTATGGCTGTAAGTATTTCTATAAATATTGTTGGTATGGCTGTAAGTATTTCTATAAATATTGTTGGTATGGCTGTAAGTATTTCTATAAATATTGTTGGTATGGCTGTAAGTATTTCTATAAATATTGTTGGTATGGCTGTAAGTATTTCTATAAATATTGTTGGTATGGCTGTAAGTATTTCTATAAATATTGTTGGTATGGGTGTAAGTATTTCTGTAAATATTGTTGGTATGGCTGTAAGTATTTCTATAAATATTGTTGGTATGGCTGTAAGTATTTCTATAAATATTGTTGGTATGGCTGTAAGTATTTCTATAAATATTGTTGGTATGGGTGTAAGTATTTCTGTAAATATTGTTGGTATGGCTGTAAGTATTTCTGTAAATATTGTTGGTATGGCTGTAAGTATTTCTGTAAATATTGTTGGTATGACTGTAAGTATTTCTGTAAATATTGTTGGTATGACTGGGCACATCTTGTTTTAGAACACATAAATGACAGGAGTCCACTTGCTATACCCAAAACACATACTACACACATGCTCACATGCTATAGATGCTACACTACACAATAGCCTACAGTATACAAGCTAGTCCCATACTAGATAGTAAATATATCTAAATATACCTGTCCAACTTGTTTATAACCTACTGTCTACCACTTTCAACTCATAGGCCTACTGTCTCTCAACCAGCCACCTAGACGCATCATACCCATGGGCAGAACGCTATGAGATTTTCCCTAAAACCAACTAAATATGTTTTTCAAGTCTGGCAAAAAGACTCATGAAAGAATATAGAAGACACATCTATTTCCCCCTCATCTCCAGTCCGGATAGAAAGATTCAAGGACCAAAACAAAGTGTTATTGGGGGGGTGGGGGGAGGGGGGTTCTCTGCCGTTCGTTTGTGGTTTGTAAGAACAATGCTTTCTAAAACCAGACTTGAATTATTCATTGGCTTGGCTTTGTGTTTGTTTGGTTTAGCTTGTAGTGAACTTCACGGCCTAGTCGTCTGCCTTGAAACAAAGCGTCTTCTTCTCTTCTCGGCGTTGCGCCGCTAAGACGGGACGTTTGTGAAGCGTTAGTTGGGCTCTGGTAAATGGGTGAACTTAAACCCGCCGCCTGCAGTTTGCTTCTCTTGGAGTCTTTTACGATCTCTCTGGGTTTGGTTGCTTTTTTGTTTCAGTGCCAGGATTAAAGGGAAATTGGGTTACGGGAGAGCTTTGTTTTGTTTCTCTCACTCTTAAATGTTTTACTCTGAAGACGTGTTTCTGTCTTGCCCGGGTTCTTCTCGGCCCCTAATGAAGTAAAAGGGATTGGAAGTTTATGCCACCTCCATAAAATTGAATTTGAAATGGCATCAGTCTCCGAGCGCAGTGTGAATCCACCGACTGAAGTTGCCCACGATTTAACTATGTGAAGAGATGGCAGCTTATTCTAATAGCAACATGCGTTCTTACAGAGCTGTGATAGTAAACAGATCTGTCTCTGTGGCACAGGCCTCCCTCTGCGCTGGAATAGTGTTTTGTTTTGCAAATATTTAAGGTGTTCCTAGCTTTTTGCCTGGCTACAGTTTCTCCCTCTCTCTGTGTGTGTGTGTGTGTGTGTGTGTGTGTGTGTGTGTGTGACCTAGTATGATAGTCTGATGTCTGCTCGGCCAAAAAGGCCCCTGGATTAGCCTTCAGGCAGCTCTGTTTCCACGGCAATGCAGGCCTCGGAATACTGAGGTGGGACACCTGGCAAATTCCATGACTGTCCCTGTCTGCACATGCTCAGACTGTAGGCAAATAGTCACCAATTACATACACTTAGATGCTCTGGTCAAGGTATAACTGCCGAAACGCGGTAGCCTGCCCGGCCAGAAATAAAAAGGTGAAATGAGGTGCCGTTTTTCTGTGAAAAAAAAATGGAATGTCGCCGTTTCCCAATGGTGTTGAATTTGGGATTTCATTTGAAGTCATTGTCATATATGGCAGAGCACCCAGCTAATAAAGCTAGCTAGCGCACCTGCTACCCACTCCACATACACTTAGAATAGGTGAAGTGGACATTTACATTCTTAACAATGTCCTGTGATGTGTGTTGGATTGGCGGCCATATTGGAATCACATTTTAAATGTCCCTCTCTTCCGTCTTCCACTCTATCGTTCCATCCACTTCCACTTTATATCTACATCATCTTCTACTTTATATCTCCATTCACTTTATCCCTTCTTCCCTGGTAGACAGACAGTGAGTTGTGTCTTCCCTGGTAGACAGACAATGAGTTGTGTCTTTCTTGGTAGACAGACAGTGAGTTGTGTCTTCCTTGGTAGACAGACAATGAGTTGTGTCTTCCTTGGTAGACAGACAGTGAATTGTGTCTTCCTTGGTAGACAGACAATGAGTTGTGTCTTCCTTGGTAGACAGACAGTGAGTTGTGTCTTCCCTGGTAGACAGACAGTGAGTTGTGTCTTCCCTGGTAGACAGACAGTGAGTTGTGTCTTCCTTGGTAGACAGACAGTGAGTTGTGTCTTCCCTGGTAGACAGACAGTGAGTTGTGTCTTCCTTGGTAGACTTACAGTGAGTTGTGTCTTCCTTGGTAGACTTACAGTGAATTGTGTCTTCCTTGGTAGACAGACAGTGAATTGTGTCTTTCTTGGTAGACAGACAGTGAGTTGTGTCTTCCTTGGTAGACAGACAGTGAGTTGTGTCTTCCCTGGTAGACAGACAGTGAGTTGTGTCTTCCTTGATAGACTTACAGTGAATTGTGTCTTCCTTGGTAGACAGACAGTGAATTGTGTCTTCCTTGGTAGACAGACAGTGAGTTGTGTTTCACCCCCTACTCATTTGTGTCATGCCTTTAATCTGGCGTGGAAAGCCTTGTGAATTGAAAACACACAGGCTTCAGAGAAATGTTGCCTGAAATAGAATAATGATGATAACACATCGCCTTAGACTATAACGCTAGACTAAGACTGCTGTTATACAGGGGGGAGGGGTGGTTGGTAATTAACTGCTTAAATAGGAGAGAGACAGAGAGAGAGAGAGAGAGAGAGAGAGAGAGAGAGAGAGAGAGAGAGAGAGAGAGAGAGAGAGAGATAGAGAGAGAGAGAGAGAGAGAGAGAGAGAGAGAGAGAGAGAGAGAGAGAGAGAGAGAGAGAGAGAGAGAGAGAGAGAGAAAAGACAGAGAGAGAGAGAGACAGAGAGAGAGAGAGAGAGAGAGAGAGAGAGAGAGAGAGAGAGTGAGAGAGAGAGAGACAGAGTGAGAGAGACAGAGAGAGAGAGAGAGAGAGAGAGTGCGAGAGAGAGAGACAGAGAGAGAGAGATGTGAAGGGAGAGTCTTTTCTTTCTCCTGACGCTGGCGTGATAAGGAAGACTGTCTGGAGCTCCTCCAGACCTCCTCCTTTCCTCCCTTGTACTCTGTGGTCCCTGTAGTACAGTGGGTGTAAAGGGGAGGGGAGGGTTAAGAAATGTTGTTAGGAAAGTTGCTTGTCTTTTTGTATGTCTGTAGTGTGTTGTGTGTAGTGTGTCGTGTGTCGTGTGTCGTGTGTAGTGTGTAGTGTGTAGTGTGTAGTGTGTAGTGTGTAGTGTGTCGTGGGTAGTGTGTAGTGTGTAGTGTGTAGTGTGTAGTGTGTAGTGTGTCGTGGGTAGTGTGTAGTGTGTAGTGTGTAGTGTGTAGTGTGTAGTGTGTAGTGTGTAGTGTGTGTTCTAGCCTTGGTCAACCATATCGTCACATCTTATTCTGTCCTGGTTCAACCTTAGTGGGATACAGATAGGGGTTAGGGTGGATTGCATATTATCATGTCCTGGACTAGGCCTGGGACAGTGGGTTAGTTTAATACTGACCCACACTAGGCCTGGGACAGTGGGTTAGTTTAATACTGACCCATACTAGGCCTGGGATAGTGGGTTAGTTTAATACTGACCCATACTAGGCCTGGGACAGTGGGTTAGTTTAATACTGACCCATACTAGGCCTGGGACAATATCTGTCTATTCTAGTCTTATCTCCATGATAGGCCTACAGGCTCCTAGAATGTCCCTCCACCTCCTCCCTCCTTCTCTTCCCCTCTTCCCCTCTCTCTCTCTCTCTCTCTCTCTCTCTCTCTCTCTCTCTCTCTCTCTCTCTCTCTCTCTCTCTCTCTCTCTCTCTCTCTCTCTCTCTCTCTCTCTCTCTCTCTCTCTCTCTCCTCCTCTTCCTCCCTTCCCCTCTCTCTCTCTCTGCCAATGCTCTGTCTGAGGGGGTGAGGGAGGAAGACACACACACTGAGATAAGAGACAGTACATGGTGAGCACATGGCTCTTCTGGCATCCCCCGCCCAGAGCGGAGGAGCAGAGTGGAGGAGCAGAGCGGAGGAGCGGAGTGGCGGAGCAGAGCGGAGGAGCAGAGCGGAGGAGCAGAGTGGAGGAGCAGAGTGGAGGAGCAGAGTAGAGGAGCAGAGTGGAGGAGCAGAGTAGAGGAGAGGAG
>NW_025534084.1:0-17500 GCF_020615455.1 Coregonus clupeaformis | reverse complement strand
GAGAGAGATGGAGAGAGTGTGGATCAGATGGAGAAAGATGGCGAGAGATGGAGAGAGTGTAGATCATATGGAGAAAGATGGAGAAAGATGGAGAGTGTATGGATCAGATGGAGAGAGATGGAGAAAGATGGAGAGAGTGTGGATCAGATGAAGAAAGATGGAGAGAGATGGAGAGAGTGTGGATCAGATGGAGAGAGATTGAGAAAGATGGAGAGTGTATGGATCAGATGGAGAGAGATGGAGAGAGTGTGGATCAGATGAAGAAAGATTGAGAAAGATGGAGAGAGTGTGGATCAGGTGAAGAAAGATGGAGAAAGATGGAGAGTGTGTGGATCAGATGAAGAAAGATGGAGAGAGTGTGGATCAGATGAAGAAAGATGGAGAAAGATGGAGAGAGTGTGGATCAGATGAAGAAAGATGGAGAGAGTATGGATCAGATGGAGAAAGATAGAGACAGTGTGGATCAGATGAAGAAAGATGGAGAAAGATGGAGATAGTGTGGATCATATGAAGAAAGATGGAGAAAGATGGAGAGAGTGTGGATCAGATGAAGAAAGATGGAGAGAGATGGAGAGAGTGTGGATCAGATGGAGAAAGATGGAGAAAGATGGAGAGTGTATGGATCAGATGGAGAGAGATTGAGAAAGATGGAGAGACTGTGGATCAGATGGAGAAAGATGGAGAGAGTGTGGATCAGATGGAGAAAGATGGAGAGAGATGGAGAGAGTGTGGATCAGATGGAGAAAGATGGAGAGAGTGTGGATCAGATGGAGAAAGATGGAGAGAGATGGAGAGAGTGTGGATCAGATGGAGAAAGATGGCGAGAGATGGAGAGAGTGTAGATCATATGGAGAAAGATGGAGAAAGATGGAGAGTGTATGGATCAGATGGAGAGAGATGGAGAAAGATGGAGAGAGTGTGGATCAGATGAAGAAAGATGGAGAGAGATGGAGAGAGTGTGGATCAGATGGAGAGAGATTGAGAAAGATGGAGAGTGTATGGATCAGATGGAGAGAGATGGAGAGAGTGTGGATCAGATGAAGAAAGATGGAGAAAGATGGAGAGAGTGTGGATCAGGTGAAGAAAGATGGAGAAAGATGGAGAGTGTGTGGATCAGATGAAGAAAGATGGAGAAAGATGGAGAGAGTGTGGATCAGATGAAGAAAGATGGAGAAAGATGGAGAGAGTGTGGATCAGATGAAGAAAGATGGAGAGAGTATGGATCAGATGGAGAAAGATAGAGACAGTGTGGATCAGATGAAGAAAGATGGAGAAAGATGGAGATAGTGTGGATCATATGAAGAAAGATGGAGAAAGATGGAGAGAGTGTGGATCAGATGAAGAAAGATGGAGAAAGATGGAGAGAGTGTGGATCAGATGAAGAAAGATGGAGAGAGTATGGATCAGATGGAGAAAGATAGAGACAGTGTGGATCAGATGAAGAAAGATGGAGAAAGATGGAGAGAGTGTGGATCAGATGAACAGAGATGGAGAAAGATGGAGAGAGTGTGGATCAGATGAAGAAAGATGGAGAAAGATGGAGAGAGTGTGGATCAGATGAAGAAAGATGGAGAGAGTATGGATCAGATGGAGAAAGATAGAGACAGTGTGGATCAGATGAAGAAAGATGGAGAAAGATGGAGAGAGTGTGGATCAGTTGAACAGAGATGGAGAAAGATGGAGAGAGTGTGGATCAGATGAAGAAAGATGGAGAAAGATGGAGAGAGTGTGTCAGCAGACAGAAACATTTAAATAGCTGTTCTGTGTGGTAACCTTCTGTATCTCCCCTCTCCATCTTGTTATTAAATGATTCCCTAATTGGTCACGCAACAAAGACAGCTGATGAAAAATACAATTTCTTGCTGTTAATTGGGCATTTCACGTGTGGTTTGTGCTACACCTGTATGTATGTGTGTGTGTGTGTGTGTGTGTGTGTGTGTGTGTGTGTGTGTGTGTGTGTGTGTGTGTGTGTGTGTGTGTGTGTGTGTGTGTGTGTGTGTGTGTGTGTGTGTGTGTGTGTGTGTGTGTGCGTGTGTGCGTTTGTGTGTTTGTGTGTGTGTGCGAGTGCATGCGTGCATGTGTGTGTGTGTGTGTGTGTAATGAGAATGGGACATTTGCAAGGGCCTCTGGCAGACACCGCTATAATCAGTTATACTGTTTAGAGAAATGAGGGAGAGAGAGAGAGAGAGGAGAGAGAGAGAGAGAGAGAGAGAGAGAGAGAGAGAGAGAGAGAGAGAGAGAGAGAGAGAGAGAGAGAGAGAGAGAGGGAGAGAGAGAGAGAGAGAGAGAGAGAGAGAGGGAGAGAGGTACTTTAACTATTTGCACATTGTTACAACACTGTATATATACATAATATGACATTTGAAATGTCTTTATTCTTTTGGAACTTCTGAGTGTAATGTTTATTGTTAATATTTATTGTTTATTTCACTTTTGTTTACTATCTACTTCACTTGCTTTGGCAATGTTAACACACGTTTCCCATGCCAATAAAGCCCTTAAATTGAATTGAATTGAGAGGAGAGAGAGAGAGAGAGAGAGAGAGAGAGAGAGAGAGAGAGAGAGAGAGAGAGAGAGAGAGAGAGAGAGAGAGAGAGAGAGAGAGCAGTGAATAACTCAACTTGATAGATAAAAGGGAGACAGTTTGTTATTTTGTCTCATTATAAGTGGTCTTGATTCAATCATTCTTCGTCACGTCTTATTCCTTCCCCCGTCTTGTTCCTTTTTTAGAAGTGCCACCAGTGGTGTGTTGCGCTAAAATAGCTCCCCCATTTTCCGGCGCGGGGTTGAATAGTCAGCCTCATTGTGTGTGGATGTGAAGTGGGGACTGAACAGGCCGTAAAGAGGCTCTATACCAGCGAAGGGTCGCGCAAAGGTGAACCCCTAGCCACTTAATGAAGGGACGAGGCTTATTGCTCTCTCTCTCACTTTTTCTCCACCATCACAGTCGGGGCGTCTGGTGTGTAGAACAGAGCCCCGCCATTCTTTCACTCTGCTCACACTCCCTCCCTCCCTCCCTCCCTCCCCCCTACACCCCTCCCTCCCCTCCCCCCTCCTCTCCTTTGTTCCCCTGGATGGTATTGTGAGGCGCTTGTCCTTTGTTCCAGAGCTGTGGTACATCTGGTCTAAGATAGGGTGAGGATCGGGACACAATGCTGCTGGGGAAAGTTCTGCTGTTGTTTTTTTCTTCATTAGGAGAGGCTAGGCAGTTTCCACAATTGAAATACCAAGTGATAAGAAAGGTGAGATAAAGAGACAAAAAGAGTTAGAGAGAGAGAGAGAGAGAGAGAGAGAGAGAGAGGGAGAGGGGGGGGGAGGGGGGGGGGGGGGGGGGGGGGGGGGGGGGAGGGAGAGAGAGAGAGAGAGAGAGAGAGAGAGAGAGAGAGAGAGAGAGAGCAAGAGAGAGAGAGGGGGGTAGAGAGAGAGAGCGGGGGACAGAGAGGCAGAGAGAGAACGGGAGAGAAAGACGTAGTGAGAGAGAGAGAGAGAGAGAGAGAGAGAGAGAGAGAGAGAGAGAGAGAGAGAGAGAGAGAGAGATTCCAAAAGGGAGGTCAGTAGTGAGCTAGCCATGGCCCTGATTTGACCCCGGCCTGCTATTGAGGGCCTGAGAGGAGGAGAAGGCAATAAAAGGAATGCCTAGGCCCCTCTCTCCACCCCTCCACTCCCCCTCCTCCACTCCCCCCATCTCTCCCCCAGCAGGGTAGGGAGGGAAGGCAGAGGGAGGGAGGAAGGGAGGGAGTCGGTGATAAAACTCCAGACATTCCCTCATTTGATAGTGCACTGCCATGTCAGTACATTCTTTTACATGCCTCCCTCACAGCTCTCTCTGTCCCTCCTTTTTCTGGACGGATGGTGATGAGGGGTAAAAGACAGGATGTTAGAGATGAACGGAGAGAGGGAAGAGGGAAGAGGAGTAAGTATATCTCAGTTGGAGAGAGACAGAAAAGGAGAGGATACCATTCTATCCCCCCCCACCACTACCACTCTACAGTCACCTCTATCCCCCCCACCACTACAGTCACCTCTATCCCCCCCACCACTACCACTCTACAGTCACCTCTATCCCCCCCCACCACTACAGTCACCTCTATCCCCCCCCACCACTACAGTCACCTCTATCCCCCCCACCACTACAGTCACCTCTATCCCCCCACCACTACAGTCACCTCTACCCCCCCCACCACTACAGTCACCTCTATCCCCCCCACCACTACCACTCTACAGTCACCTCTATCCCCCCCACCACTACAGTCACCTCTATCCCCCCCACCACTACAGTCACCTCTATCCCCCCCACCACTACAGTCACCTCTATCCCCCCACCACTACAGTCACCTCTATCCCCCCACCACTACAGTCACCTCTACCCCCCCCACCACTACCACTCTACAGTCACCTCTATCCCCCCCACCACTACCACTCTACAGTCACCTCTATCCCCCCCCACCACTACAGTCACCTCTATCCCCCCCCACCACTACAGTCACCTCTATCCCCCCCCACCACTACCACTATACAGTCACCTCTACCCCCCACCACTACAGTCACCTCTATCCCCCCCACCACTACAGTCACCTCTATCCCCCCCCACCACTACAGTCACCTCTATCCCCCCACCACTACCACTCTACAGTCACCTCTATCCCCCCCCACCACTACAGTCACCTCTATCCCCCCCACCACTACAGTCACCTCTATCCCCCCACCACTACAGTCACCTCTATCCCTCCACCACTACAGTCACCTCTACCCCCCCACCACTACCACTCTACAGTCACCTCTATCCCCCCCACCACTACAGTCACCTCTATCCCCCACCACTACAGTCACCTCTACCCCCCACCACTACCACTCTACAGTCACCTCTATCCCCCCCCACAACTACAGTCACCTCTATCCCCCCCCACCACTACAGTCACCTCTATCCCCCCACCACTACAGTCACCTCTATCCCCCCACCACTACAGTCACCTCTATCCCCCCCCACCACTACAGTCACCTCTATCCCCCCACCACTACCACTCTACAGTCACCTCTATCCCCCACCACTACAGTCACCTCTATCCCCCCACCACTACCACTTGACAGTCACCTCTATCCCCCCACCACTACAGTCACCTCTATCCCCCACCACTACAGTCACCTCTATCCCCCCACCACTACAGTCACCTCTATCCCCCCACCACTACAGTCACCTCTATCCCCCCCCACCACCACCACTCTACAGTCACCTCTATCCCCCCCACCACTACAGTCACCTCTACCCCCCCCACCACTACAGTCACCTCTATCCCCCACAACTACAGTCACCTCTATCCCCCCCCACCACTACAGTCACCTCTATCTCCCCCCCACCACTACAGTCACCTCTATCCCCCCACCACTACCACTCTACAGTCACCTCTATCCCCCATCACTACAGTCACCTCTATCCCCCCACCACTACAGTCACCTCTATCCCCCCCACCACTACCACTCTACAGTCACCTCTATCCCCCCAACAACTACAGTCACCTCTATCCCCCCCACCACTACAGTCACCTCTATCCCCCCCACCACTACAGTCACCTCTATCCCCCCCCACCACTACCACACTACAGTCGCCTATGTCCCCCCCACCACTACAGTCACCTCTACCCCCCCCCCACAACTACAGTCACCTCAATCCCCCCCACCACTACAGTCACCTCTATCCCCCCCACCACTACAGTCACCTCTATCCCCCCCCACCACCACCACTCTACAGTCACCTCTATCCCCCCCACCACTACAGTCACCTCTACCCCCCACCACTACAGTCACCTCTATCCCCCCCACAACTACAGTCACCTCTATCCCCCCCACCACTACAGTCACCTCTATCTCCCCCCACCACTACAGTCACCTCTATCCCCCCCCACCACTACAGTCACCTCTATCTCCCCCCCACCACTACAGTCACCTCTATCCCCCCACCACTACAGTCACCTCTATCCCCCCCCACCACTACAGTCACCTCTATCCCCCCCCACCACCACCACTCTACAGTCACCTCTATCCCCCCCCACCACTACAGTCACCTCTACCCCCCCCACCACTACAGTCACCTCTATCCCCCCCTACAACTACAGTCACCTCTATCCCCCCCACCACTACAGTCACCTCTATCTCCCCCCACCACTACAGTCACCTCTATCCCCCCCACCACTACCACTCTACAGTCACCTCTATCCCCCCATCACTACAGTCACCTCTATCCCCCCACCACTACAGTCACCTCTATCCCCCCCACCACTACCACTCTACAGTCACCTCTATCCCCCCAACAACTACAGTCACCTCTATCCCCCCCACCACTACAGTC
Organism: Coregonus clupeaformis; assembly: GCF_020615455.1. NCBI lineage: Eukaryota > Metazoa > Chordata > Actinopteri > Salmoniformes > Salmonidae > Coregonus > Coregonus clupeaformis. The sequence goes on along the minus strand of NW_025534084.1, from coordinate 11,157 downwards.
ACCTCTATCCCCCCCACCACTACAGTCACCTCTATCCCCCCACCACTACCACACTACAGTCACCTATGTCCCCCCCACCACTACAGTCACCTCTACCCCCCACAACTACAGTCACCTCAATCCCCCCCACCACTACAGTCACCTCTACCCCCCCCACAACTACAGTCACCTCTATCCCCCCCACAACTACAGTCAACTCTATCCCCCCACCACTACAGTCACCTCTATCCCCCCCACCACTACAGTCACCTCTATCCCCCCCACCACTACCACACTACAGTCACCTCTGTTCCCCCACCACTACAGTCACCTCTACCCCCCCACAACTACAGTCACCTCTATCCCCCCCACCACTACAGTCACCTCTACCCCCCACAACTACAGTCACCTCTATTCCCCCACAACTACAGTCAACTCTATCCCCCCCCACCACTACAGTCACCTCTATCCCCCCACCACTACAGTCACCTCTATCCCCCCACCACTACCACTCTACAGTCACCTCTATCCCCCCCACCACTACAGTCACCTCTATCCCCCCCACAACTACCACTATACAGTCACCTCTATCCCCCCACAACTACAGTCACCTCTATCCCCCCCACCACTACAGTCACCTCTACCCCCCCCACCACTACAATCACCTCTATCCCCCCACCACTACCACACTACAGTCACCTCTATCCCCCCCACCACTACAGTCACCTCTATCCCCCCCACCACTACCACACTACAGTCACCTCTGTCCCCCCCACCACTACAGTCACCTCTACCCCCCCCACCACTTCAGTCACCTCTATCCCCCCCACCACTACCACTCTACAGTCACCTCTATCCCCCCACCACTACAGTCACCTCTATCCCCCCACCAATACAGTCACCTCTATCCCCCCCACCACTACCACTCTACAGTCACCTCTATCCCCCCACCACTACAGTCACCTCTATCCCCCCCCACCACTACAGTCACCTCTACCCCCCCCACCACTACAGTCACCTCTATCCCCCCCACCACTACAGTCACCTCTATCCCCCCCCACCACTACCACACTACAGTCACCTCTGTCCCCCCCACCACTACAGTCACCTCTACCCCCCCACCACTACAGTCACCTCTATCCCCCCACCACTACCACTCTACAGTCACCTCTATCCCCCCCCACCACTACAGTCACCTCTACCCCCCCACCACTACAGTCACCTCTATCCCCCCCCACCACTACCACTCTACAGTCACCTCTATCCCCCCCACCACTACAGTCACCTCTATCCCCCCACCACTACCACTCTACAGTCACCTCTATCCCCCCCACCACTACAGTCACCTCTATCCCCCCCCACCACAACAGTCACCTCTATCCCCCCCACCACTACCACTCTTCAGTCACCTCTATCACTTGCTAAGTTCCTTTTTCATCTTGAAATGAAAAATAGTACTGTGGCTATTGTTTCCTTAAAACTGGGCTAATTCCCCCCACTGAGGATGAAATGGAAGTGTCCAGTGGGGCCAACAGCAGGGGCACATAAATCAAGTTACAACCCCCATGATCCTTCACTCCTAAAGGTCAGCATAGGTCACAGGGTTAGTTCACAAGGGTTTAGGCTGAGCTGAGCAAGGCCAGGGTTGTGTGTGCGTGTGTGTGTGTGTGTGTGTCTGTTTGTGTGAGACTGTGTGTGTGTGTGTGTGTGGGTGTTTGTGTGTTTGTGTGTTTGTTTGTGTGAGACTGTGTGTTTGTGTGTGTGTGTGTGTGTGTGTGTGTGTGTGTAAGACTGTGGCGTGAGCAGGAGTAGGGACGATATGCTTTATGGGGGCCACAGGGTGAGTGGGTTGGGTTATAGAAGCTATATATACCACATATACTGCTGCTATGAACACACACACACACACACACACACACACACACACACACACACACACACACACACACAAACACACACACACACACACACACACAATGATTCCTGGAAATTCTCTACCTTAGGATGTACTGTCAAGAAAGAGCTTGTTACTATCCAATGAAGATGTGGCATTTTTCTGATTCTGTGCCAACTGTGTTCAAAAGTCAGAACTCACAGCTCCTGAGTGATGTCATCATTAGATGGAACATCTCTATCAGACAGGAGAGAAATGCATCAACATGTTCGCAACACGCTGTGAATCCCTCTCATATAGGCTTTGGTGTTTTTGCCTGTGTGACAGTGTGTGTATACAGGTGTAGGATCTTAATTTGACCAATTTCTTTCACAGCAAAATAACACTGCAGCAACAGGATTTAAATGTTTTATCCATAATATTGCTTGATCGGTGGTTAGGCTAAAAGTAGGCTACATGAAAAGTGCAATACTGTTAATATAACCGTGTGTTAGTGTGGATTTTTAGTTAATTTATGTAAATGTGTGTAAATCACGAAGCTCATCTGCATTTCCTGCGGTGCTGGAAAATTCTCTGCAACAAAAGAGTGATCAAATTAAGATCCTACATTGGTACATTTAAAAGTGGCACAAATTTGTACAAGCCATAATGTTTTGTTAAATTCAGAGGACACATTCTCGATTGTCATGGTACGATTTTACCATGACATGCTCTTCCTAGGCTTGACGTTGTTATGGGGAAAACTGTTCCTCAATCTCCAACTGTCATGGCTAGTTGATATAATCTGAGGAGCGGCTGTCATGGCTAGTTGATATAATCTGAGGAGAGGCTGTCATGGCTAGTTGATATAATCTGAGGAGAGGCTGTCATGGCTAGTTGATATAATCTGAGGAGAGGCTGTCATGGCTAGTTGATATCATCTGAGGAGAGGCTGTCATGGCTAGTTGATATAATCTGAGGAGAGGCTGTCATGACTAGTTGATATCATCTGAGGAGAGGCTGTCATGGCTAGTTGATATAATCTGAGGAGAGGCTGTCATGGCTAGTTGATATAATCTGAGGAGAGGCTGTCATGGCTAGTTGATATAATCTGAGGAGAGGCTGTCATGGCTAGTTGATATCATCTGAGGAGCGGCTGTCATGGCTAGTTGATATCATCTGAGGAGAGGCTGTCATGGCTAGTTGATATAATCTGAGGAGAGGCTGTCATGGCTAGTTGATATAATCTGAGGAGAGGCTGTCATGGCTAGTTGATATAATCTGAGGAGCGGCTGTCATGGCTAGTTGATATAATCTGAGGAGAGGCTGTCATGGCTAGTTGATATAATCTGAGGAGAGGCTGTCATGGCTAGTTGATATAATCTGAGGAGCGGCTGTCATGGCTAGTTGATATAATCTGAGGAGAGACTGTCATGGCTAGTTGATATAATCTGAGGAGAGGCTAGTTGATATAATCTGAGGAGAGGCTGTCATGGCTAGTTGATATAATCTGAGGAGAGGCTGTCATGGCTAGCTGATATAATCTGAGGAGAGGCTGTCATGGCTAGTTGATATCATCTGAGGAGCGGCTGTCATGGCTAGCTGATATAATCTGAGGAGAGGCTGTCATGGCTAGTTGATATCATCTGAGGAGCGGCTGTCATGGCTAGTTGATATAATCTGAGGAGAGGCTGTCATGGCTAGTTGATATAATCTGAGGAGAGGCTGTCATGGCTAGTTGATATAATCTGAGGAGAGGCTGTCATGGCTAGTTGATATCATCTGAGGAGCGGCTGTCATGGCTAGTTGATATAATCTGAGGAGAGGCTGTCATGGCTAGTTGATATCATCTGAGGAGAGGCTGTCATGGCTAGTTGATATCATCTGAGGAGCGGCTGTCATGGCTAGTTGATATAATCTGAGGAGAGGCTGTCATGGCTAGTTGATATAATCTGAGGAGAGGCTGTCATGGCTAGTTGATATAATCTGAGGAGCGGCTGTCATGGCTAGTTGATATAATCTGAGGAGAGGCTGTCATGGCTAGTTGATATAATCTGAGGAGAGGCTGTCATGGCTAGTTGATATCATCTGAGGAGAGGCTGTCATGGCTAGTTGATATAATCTGAGGAGAGGCTGTCATGGCTAGTTGATATAATCTGAGGAGAGGCTGTCATGGCTAGTTGATATCATCTGAGGAGAGGCTGTCATGGCTAGTTGATATCATCTGAGGAGCGGCTGTCATGGCTAGTTGATATAATCTGAGGAGAGGCTGTCATGGCTAGTTGATATAATCTGAGGAGAGGCTGTCATGGCTAGTTGATATCATCTGAGAGAGGCTGTCATGGCTAGTTGATATCATCTGAGGAGAGGCTGTCATGGCTAGTTGATATAATCTGAGGAGAGGCTGTCATGGCTAGTTGATATAATCTGAGGAGAGGCTGTCATGGCTAGTTGATATAATCTGAGGAGAGGCTGTCATGGCTAGTTGATATCATCTGAGGAGAGGCTGTCATGGCTAGTTGATATAATCTGAGGAGAGGCTGTCATGGCTAGTTGATATCATCTGAGGAGAGGCTGTCATGGCTAGTTGATATAATCTGAGGAGCGGCTGTCATGGCTAGTTGATATCATCTGAGGAGAGGCTGTCATGGCTAGTTGATATAATCTGAGGAGAGGCTGTCATGGCTAGTTGATATCATCTGAGGAGAGGCTGTCATGGCTAGTTGATATAATCTGAGGAGAGGCTGTCATGGCTAGTTGATATAATCTGAGGAGAGGCTGTCATGGCTAGTTGATATAATCTGAGGAGAGGCTGTCATTCATGGCTGCTGGCTAGTTGATATAATCTGAGGAGAGGCTGTCATGGCTAGTTGATATAATCTGAGGAGAGGCTGTCATGGCTAGTTGATATAATCTGAGGAGAGGCTGTCATGGCTAGCTGATATAATCTGAGGAGAGGCTGTCATGGCTAGCTGATATAATCTGAGGAGAGGCTGTCATGGCTAGTTGATATAATCTGAGGAGAGACTGTCATGGCTAGTTGATATAATCTGAGGAGAGGCTGTTATGGCTAGCTGATATAATTTGAAGAGAGGCTGTCATGGCTAGCTGATATAATCTGAGGAGAGTCTAGCTGATATAATCTGAGGAGAGTCTGTCATGGCTAGTTGATATAATCTGAGGAGAGGCTGGTTGATATAATCTGAGGAGAGGCTGTCATGGCTAGTCGATATAATCTGAGGAGAGGCTGTCATGGCTAGTTGATATAATCTGAGAAGAGGCTGTCATGGCTAGTTGATATAATCTGAGGAGAGGCTGTCATGGCTAGCTGATATAATCTGAGGAGAGGCTAGTTGATATAATCTGAGGAGAGGCTGTCATGGCTAGTTGATATAATCTGAGGAGAGGCTGTCATGGCTAGTTGATATAATCTGAGGAGAGGCTGTCATGGCTAGTTGATATAATCTGAGGAGAGGCTGTCATGGCTAGTTGATATAATCTGAGGAGAGGCTGTCATGGCTAGTTGATATAATCTGAGGAGAGGCTGTCATGGCTAGTTGATATAATCTGAGGAGAGGCTGTCATGGCTAGTTGATATAATCTGAGGAGAGGCTGTCATGGCTAGTTGATATAATCTGAGGAGAGGCTAGTTGATATAATCTGAGGAGAGACTGGTTGATATAATCTGAGGAGAGGCTGGTTGATATAATCTGAGGAGAGGCTGGTTTTGACAGTGTATTTTTTTTAGCTGAATATCAAACTTTTAACTGTAGATTGTTGCTATGTTTCTTCATCATGATAGAAACCTGTCTAATTTTGGATATTTCTTCGAAACATATTCTGAACATGTTTGTCTCTTTCTCTCCTTCTCCTCTCTCCTTCCCTCCTCTCTCCCCCTGTCTCCCTCCTTCTGTCCTACAGGTTCATCAATGCCAGAAGGAGAATAGTTCAGCCCATGATCGACCAGTCTAACCGTGCAGGCAAGTCTCCCATAGTTACTGTATTCAAGTCTCGCAGGCGAAAGGCCTCCACAAGCCATGCACCCGGCCCCTGTCCCTTTCCTGGAGCTTCCTCGGCCGGTAAATACTGGACCTTTACCCCCCCAAAACAAACAACCAAACCCATCGGGGTGTCAATAAGGAGTGACTGACCACAAACTAAAACAAGCCCTTAGACATTCATCCTAAATGAACTTTCTTGAATTTAATTGAGTTGAATTGAAGCTCAGCACTAATACAGTAACTCTGACATGTTGCTTTTGGGTTATTAGTCGTAACTTATGCCAAGAACGATTTCATGATGTAAAACTATTAAAACATTATTAAATAATAATAACATGATTTGTTGGTTGTTGTTGTTGTTGTTTTAAACAACCCCATCTGTGTACTCAACTAAATGTGTCCAAATTGCCCTCTTTCCCCTTAAAATTGAAAAAGAAATAAGGTAAAACAAATGTTTTAACCAAACGCCCAAACTCCAACCAAACCAAAACACAGAGGCATTGACAGATTTCTGTTTTTTGGGGGGTGACTTTTGTTTGGGTTCCCAGCTCCAGCTACCCCCCCTCTCGTTCCACCCCCCCCCCAAACCTCCCCTTCTTGCGGCTGTTGTGAGTGCGCGTTGGGTCCCTGGTGCATGGCTTGGGTTGGACTGCTGTAAAGTTTATTACCTGTAATAGGGGTCAGAGGTCAGGGTGGCATTAGGGGCTCAGTAAAGTTCAAAGGCATTCACTGGGCCTGAGCTCTTGTTTTTGCTTGACTGAACCCCAAACAGCCTATATCAGAGGTAAGTGGAGTTCTATGAGAGAGCAGAACAAGAGAAGAGAGAGAAAATGGGTTGGTCTCCGGTTACCTCTTTAGCTCACCTACCATGTGCTGCCTGCTGCCTTTTTAGTCCTATGTCTCTGATAAAGCATTGTGGTGAGCTTTGCTAAATATCTGATTTATTTAAATATTTATATTTAAACGCGTTTATACATGTATTTATGTTAAAATATTATTAAAATATTGTACAGTTATATATATACAGTGGGGAGAACAAGTACAGTGGGGAAAAAAAGTATTTAGTCAGCCACCAATTGTGCAAGTTCTCCCACTTAAAAAGATGAGAGAGGCCTGTAATTTTCATCATAGGTACACGTCAACTATGACAGACAAAATGAGAAAGATTTTTCTCCAGAAAATCACATTGTAGGATTTTTAATGAATTTATTTGCAAATTATGGTGGAAAATAAGTATTTGGTCAATAACTAAAGTTTCTCAATACTTTGTTATATACCCTTTGTTGGCAATGACACAGGTCAAACGTTTTCTGTAAGTCTTCACAAGGTTTTCACACACTGTTGCTGGTATTTTGGCCCATTCCTCCATGCAGATCTCCTCTAGAGCAGTGATGTTTGGGCTGTCGTTGGGCAACACGGACTTTCAACTCCCTCCAAAGATTTTCAATGGGGTTGAGATCTGAGACTGGCTAGGCCACTCCAGGACCTTGAAATGCTTCTTACGAAGCCACTCCTTCGTTGCCCGGGCGGTGTGTTTGGGATCATTGTCATGCTGAAAGACCCAGCCACGTTTCATCTTCAATGCCCTTGCTGATGGAAGGAGGTTTTCACTCAAAATCTCACGATACATGGCCCCATTCATTCTTTCCTTTACACGGATCAGTCGTCCTGGTCCCTTTGCAGAAAAACAGCCCCAAAGCATGATGTTTCCACCCCCATGCTTCACAGTAGGTATGGTGTTCTTTGGATGCAACTCAGCAGTCTTTGTCCTCCAAACACGACCGAGTTGAGTTTTTACCAAAAAGTTCTATTTTGGTTTCATCTGACCATATGACATTCTCCCAATCCTCTTCTGGATCATCCAAATGCACTCTAGCAAACTTCAGACGGGCCTGGACATGTACTGGCTTAAGCAGGGGGACACGTCTGGCACTGCAGGATTTGAGTCCCTGGCGGCGCAGTGTGTTACTGATGGTAGGCTTTGTTACTTTGGTCCCAGCTCTCTGCAGGTCATTCACTAGGTCCCCCCATGTGGTTCTGGGATTTTTGCTCACCGTTCTTGTGATCATTTTGACCCCACGGGGTGAGATCTTGCGTGGAGCCCCCAGATCGAGGGAGATTATCAGTTGTCGTGTATGTCTTCCATTTCCTAATAATTGCTCCCACAGTTGATTTCTTCAAACCAAGCTGCTTACCTATTGCAGATTCAGTCTTCCCAGCCTGGTGCAGGTCTACAATTTTGTTTCTGGTGTCCTTTGACAGCTCTTTGTTCTTGGCCATAGTGGAGTTTGGAGTGTGACTGTTTGAGGTGGTGGACAGGTGTCTTTTATACTGATAACAAGTTCAAACAGGTGCCATTAATACAGGTAACGAGTGGAGGACAGAGGAGCCTCTTAAAGAAGAAGTTACAGGTCTGTGAGAGCCAGAAATCTTGCTTGTTTGTAGGTGACCAAATACTTATTTTCCACCATAATTTGCAAATAAATTCATTACAAATCCTACAATGTGATTTTCTGGAAATAAAATTCTCAATTTGTCTGTCATAGTTGACGTGTACCTATGATGAAAATTACAGGCCTCTCTCATCTTTTTAAGTGGGAGAACTTGCACAATTGGTGGCTGACTAAATACTTTTTTTCCCCACTGTATTTGATACACTGCAGATTTTGCAGGTTTTCCTACTTACAAAGCATGTAGAGGTCTGTCATTTTTATCATAGGTACACTTCAACTGTGAGAGACGGAATCTAAAACAAAAATCCAGAAGATCACATTGTATGACTTTTAAGTAATTAATTTGCATTTTATTGCATGACATAAGTATTTGATACATCAGAAAAGCAGAACTTAATATTTGGTACAGAAACCTTTGTTTGCAATTACAGAGATCATAAGTTTCCTGTAGGTCTTGACCAGGTTTGCACACACTGCAGCAGGGATTTTGGCCCACTCCTCCATACAGACCTTCTCCAGATCCTTCAGGTTTCGGGGCTGTCGCTGGGCAATACGGACTTTCAGCTCCCTCCAAAGATTTTTCTATTGGGTTCATGTCTGAGACTGGCTAGGCCACTCCAGGACATTGAGATGCTTCTTACGGAGCCACTCCTTAGTTGCCCTGGCTGTGTGTTTCGGGTCGTTGTCATGCTGGAAGACCCAGCCACGACTCATCTTCAATGCTCTTACTGAGGGAAGGAGGTTGTTGGCCAAGATCTCGCGATACATGGTCCCATCCATCCTCCCCTCAATACGGAGCAGTCGTCCTGTCCCCTTTGCAGAAAAGCATCCCCAAAGAATGATGTTTCCACCTCCATGCTTCATGGTTGGGATGGTGTTCTTGGGGTTGTACTCATCCTTCTTCTTCCTCCAAACACGGCGAGTGGATTTTAGACCAAAAAGCTATATTTTTGTCTCATCAGACCACATGACCTTCTCCCATTCCTCCTCTGAATCATCCAGATGGTCATTGGCAAACTTCAGACGGGCTTGGACATGCGCTGGCTTGAGCAGAGGGACCTTGCGTGCGCTGCAGGATTTTAATCCATGACGGCGTAGTGTGTTACTAATGGTTTTCTTTGAGACTGTGGTCCCAGCTCTCTTCAGGTCATTGACCAGGTCCTGCCGTGTAGTTCTGGGCTGATCCCGCACCTTCCTCATGATCATTGATGCCCCACGAGGGGAGATCTTGCATGGAGCCCCAGACCGAGGGTGATTGACCGTCATCTTGAACTTCTTCCATTTTCTAATAATTGCGCCAACAGTTGTTGCCTTCTCACCAAGCTGCTTGCCTATTGTCCTGTAGCCCATCCCAGCCTTGTGCAGGTCTAACATTTTATCCCTGATGTCCTTACACAGCTCTCTGGTCTTGGCCATTGTGGAGAGGTTGGAGTCTGTTTGATTAAGTGTGTGGACAGGTGTCTTTTATACAGGTAACGAGTTCAAACAGGTGCAGTTAATACAGGTAATGAGTGGAGAACAGGAGGGCTTCTTAAAGAAAAACTAACAGGTCTGTGAGAGCCGGAATTCTTACTGGTTGGTAGGTGATCAAATACTTATGTCATGCAATAAAATGCAAATGAATTACTTAAAAATCATACAATGTGATTTTCTGGATTGTTGTTTTAGATTTCGTCTCTCACAGTTGAAGTGTACCTATGATAACAATTACAGACCTCTACATGCTTTGAAAGTAGGAAAACCTGCAAAATCGGCAGTGTATCAAATACTTGTTCTCCCCACTGTATATTTTCTTTTTCTAATTTCTTCTTTTGCTCATCAATGCTTTTGAGTGATGTTTTTAAAAGAGTCGTTGAAAAGATTCCTTCCAATACTGTATGTAGATCCGCTGACCTGAGAAATGAATATTTGTTAACTTTCTATTTTAGTAGAAGTAATAATATGAATAAATTGAGAATCAGCTGAATTCATGTTATTCAGTACAGTCCTTATAGTGCTACGTATTTCAGAGGCTGGTGGGCAAAGGGTGGAAGCCAAGGCAAGGCAGTACCATCCCATGCCCTATGCATGCACCCAACAGACCAACAGATGATTTTAGCTAGAGCCACTGAGTCTTAATTAATAGCACTAATTGACCAATGACCCCCCCCCCCCCCCCCCCCCACAGTAAGTCAAGGAGCCCCCTACACCCCAGATGGACAACCCATGGGGGGCTTCGTGATGGACGGGCAGCAGCACATGGGAATCAGACCACCTGGTAAGACCCTCTCTCAGCGTCTGTCTGTCTGTCTGTCTGCCTGTCTGTCTGTCTGTCTGTCTGTCCGTCCGTCTGTCCGTCTGTCCGTCTGTCTCTGTCTGTCTGTCTGTCTGTATGTATGTCTGTCTATCACTCTCTTTCGTCTTTCTTTCCTTTGTCTGTCTTTTCATTCTGTCTCTCTGTCTCTCTCCCTCCTCTGTCTCTCTCCCTTTCTCTCTCACTCTCACTCTCTCTCTCTCTCTCTCTCTCTCTCTCTCTCTCTCTCTCTCTCGCTTTCTCTCGTATGTTCTATGTTTTTGTCTGGTCTGACACATCCCTGCCTGCCCACAAGTCCTTGGTGTAGCCACTTCCCACGCGGTGGCCTAAAAACACACACACCACCACTGCTTAGAGTAGCACAGGTGGAGTTCCTCACATGGCAGCTCCTCTGCCCCTCCTTCCTTCTCAGTCTTTCTCTGTCTCACTCCAACAGGCCTAATCACCAAATTCTGTCCTTAAGCCTCTCTCTCTCTCTCTCTCTCGCTCTCTCTCTCGCTCTCTCTCTCTCTCTCTCTCTCTCTCTCTCTCTCTCTCTCTCGCTCTCTCTCTCGCTCT
>NW_025534083.1:275000-277500 GCF_020615455.1 Coregonus clupeaformis | reverse complement strand
GAGGTTTAAAGTCTTATTGAAAACTTTCAGTGAAAGTTTTAAGGAAATTATTCAAACACCTCCAAATAACCTATTATTTCTGTTCTCAGAGCGTTAATAATACCTCAGAGGAAAACTTTCAAGGAACCAGTGTTAAATATTTTCAGAACCTCCCTGCAACCTAAAAATAAACATTCCCAGAACAGGTGAAATTTTCACTTCTGTTCTCAGGATGTTTAAAAAACATTCAATTTTACCGATCAGGAAACGTATGGCTTTGTTCCCACAACCAATGTGAAACCAAAAACATACGTTCCCAAAACCTCCAAGGAACCAAATGTACTAGCTGGGCTCTGTATCTCTCTCCTCTCTTCCTCTCTTTTCCTCTCTTCATCTTACCTCTCGTTTTCTCTGATCTTCATTTCATTTTTGGTGTCTAGAGAGTTAGGTAAATCAGCCTTTCATTTCCTTGCACCTTACGAGTGTAATGATCTACAGTACACTTTAAAATTGGTGGAGTTGGTGCCTCTAGGGCATTTCAGACGGTTGTTAGGGGACCTTGTTACTGAAGAATGTGTCTGTTTTTTATGATTGTGTTTTGCTTTTCATGTATTGTTGTGTATAATAACGTGTATTTTATTGTGTACGTGAATGTGTAGTTTCACGTGTTTATTGTATTTGGATGTGTATTCTGGTGCTACACGGGGCTCATCTGGAAAAGAGAAGCTGGTCTCAGCATTGACTCCCTGTCAAAACAAAGGTTCAATATTTTTTTGGGGGAGAACAGGACAGACAAAGAACACCATTCATTACTTAAAGATTTGGAGGTGGAGGAGGGTGTGTTTGGATGTGTGTGTGTGTGTGTCTGTATGTGTGTGTGTGTGTGTGTGTGTGCGCACATGTGCATGCACGCAGGGGCGGTGTGTTCATTAGGGCGATATGGGCGACGCACTGCCAAACGGGAAAAAGGAAGGGATTTTTTTTCTAATCAATTATATCACGGCAACAGTAGTTATCAGTGTTCTAATCTAGACGTCTGATCTGCCACTAAATGTCCAATCAGGCTAAAGTCGTGCTTCAAATGCCCCTTTTGGGGCGATTTCAGTCAGGTTGAAAATCGGGCCGCAGAAGTCTCTCATAGACTCTCCTGTAAAAAAATGTTTTTTCAAATATCAGAGCTTTCAATACAATCTCTATGGGTTTCTGAGGGCTTGCACTTACGCGTCTTTCATACATAACATAACCATGAACGTGATTTAAGAAAAGAGCGGGTAGCAGCGTCAATCAATTCACGTACTACTATCAAGATGGCTAACGTTCAGTGCAACGCTCGATTGTCTCTTTGAAAGAAGTTCACATCAAAGACCATTCAAAACGAGCTACTGGAGTGTATGCTAGCAGGTCATGAGGGAACATATTGTGGAGGAGGTGAAGTCGGGCGAACTTCGTAGCTATCCAAGCTGACGAGACCACGGACGACTTTCTACACAGACACAGCTGGTACTTTGTGCTGAGGTACATAGATACAAACACAAAGTGCAGGGAGCGCTTTTGAGTTCCTTCCATCTCGGGAATCAACCTCAGTCTCAATCGCCAGTGTGCTTTTGGAGAGACTGAACGGTATTTTTGCAGACGACGAGAAAGTCAAACTGTGGTGCACTGGCACTGTACCAGGTTCTCATGAGCTACAACCTCAGGAGACGTTCTCTGAGACTGTGACTCTGTTGAACATCCTCATAACTACTCAATGACAACAGCTGAAGCTGAGAGATGTTTCTCAACTTCGACACGAGTTAAGACATTTCCTGCGAAATTCAATGGGCCAGGAACGTCTGAATGCACTGGCCATGCTTTCCATGGAGAGGGGAACTAGTCCTCAGCATGCCTGATTTCAATGAGAAAGTCATTGACCGCTTTGCTGCATTGAAAGAGAGAGAAGAGAACAGTTTCAGTACAAATAATGTAGCCTCTCTCTCTCTTTGTCCCCTCCCCCTGTCTGTCTCTTTAACACACACACGCCCAAATCAGTTCACAGTTGATGTTGTTTAAAATAGTTATTTTTCATTTTAAAAAAGTAAAAAAGAATAAAATAATCTGTTCATGTTCATTTTTACAAATCTATACAATTGGCCAGAATATGGTTGTTCATATTTACAAATCTATACAATTGGCCAGAATATGGTTGTTCATTTTTACAAAGCCATACAGATAGCTGTGTTTACCTTTTCTATAAATTATTTTCAAATTCTGTTTTCAGGCAAAATGTCTATCACTGTTCATTTTCACAAATATATACAAGAGGGCAGAATATGGAAGTCTATAAAAATGTCTTATTACCAATAACTTGCATCAATGTTTTCAGTAGCCTCTATCAAAAGCTCCTGCTTGCTTGTTGTGAATAATGCTCAGGTGCACATATTTCCAATTCAACCATTAGGCAAAAAAATGTGGTAAAAGCTCTTGTTGATCCTGCAATCTGAACAAATACCAAGATGCTGTATTTTCAGCTGATATTTCATTT
>NW_025534083.1:212500-270000 GCF_020615455.1 Coregonus clupeaformis | reverse complement strand
GGCAACCCGACATGGGGTCACGACCCCTAGTTTGGGAACCGCTGTCTTGATCTGTTGGATAGAGATCTTGAAACACAGGGACCACAGTAACTCTCTGTTATCCTTGACATTTACTGTGCATCTGTGTCCGTCCAAAGCATGCTGTTTTACATTACCAGCTCTCACAGTCTCACTTCAGAATTAGACATTCATCCATGTTTCTCAAACGTCAAATTTCGAAGTTGTTCCAAACGTCACATTTCAAAGTGTTTAAGGTTAAGTTTAAAGTTAAGTTTAGGCATTACCTCAATTTTTTAGGTTTAGGGTTAAGTTCAGGCATTAACTACAAATTCTTAAGGTTAGGCATTAACTACAAATTCTTAAGGTTAGGCATTAACTCCAAATGGTTAAGGTAAGGGTTAATTAAGGTTTGGGATAGGCTTAAAACAAAAATCTCTAAAACAACTTTCTATGACTGGATTCAACTTGCAACCTCTGGAATCAGAGGCAGATGCTTACGACCGTCCACAACGCCCTAGCAAAACCGAAACCTACTTGAAGGTAACATCGCTCACTGTTGCACCTAGCGGCCAGTTTCCACGTCATCTCCCGACATCCTCAGGCATGGATGGACGTCGAATACTGACATGTATCACGGGTGACCTGGATGATATGTGTGTGTGTGTGTGTGTGTGTGTGTGTGTGTGTGTGTGTCTGAAATAACACTGTGGACAAAACACAGACTTTTTCACAAGCCCTCCAACCTTCCTAACCTCTCCATTCCTTAACTTCTTTCTCTCCTTTGACTTCATCCTTTTTTTAATCCGTTCAAATGAATCCCCCCAGTGACAGGAAGAAAAGGAATAGAAAGAGAGGTATAGAAGGAAAGAGAGAAAGATAACATCCTTAAGCTTTAAGAGCGGTGTTACAAAATATCCAATGTGTAGAGTTGTTGATCTCAGGACACTAATTGAAAACATTACTGTCCCCATTCATGGCCTTCAGAGAGATTGGTCTTTATAGCCAATACCGCTCTCCTTTCTGGTCCACTGTCTTGCCGTGTGTCTATTTCTACACAATAGGGAAGCATGGTGAAGACAATTTAGAGTTGTGAATGCAATGATGCAGTATGTTTGTGAAAATGGATCATTCGTCTAACAAGCATCTTCCTCTATTTATGCGGCTACTCAGACTAGGCTGTAGATATACCATAAAAGCTTTCACAGACTTCAAAACAGTTTTTTGGCTGACTTGAGAAGGGGATGCTAAACACATAAAGTATAGTACATGCCCTAGCTATGGCTTTATACAACTTTGCACCCTGTTACAAACACACAGGATGCTTCACACATGTCACCTATAGGGCTGTGGTCAAAGGCAGTGCATTATGAAGGGAATAGGTGCCATTTGGGAAGCAGACACAGTCAGCTGAAGTATTTCTACAGCTCTGCTCTGAGAGTCCTGAGTGATGTCATCCTCATCTAGTTTTCTAGCCTTGTTTTTGACCTGATATTCTATTTCCCTTTCTTATGGTGGTACCCACCAACCTGTCTCTGGCTCCTACCTGAGAGGCTGTTTACCAATTCTCTGTTAGAGAAAAGGTCACATCTCCCTCTCCTCCCTCCTCTGTCTCTGTTCCCACTCTTTCTCCCCAGACATACTGACCCAACAGATCCACAGACGACACAATCTCAATTCCACTCCACTCTGCCCTCTCCCACTTAGATAAGAGGAATACCTATATAAGAATGCTGTTCATCGACTACAGCTCAGCATTCAACACCATTGTCCCCTCCAAGCTCGTCACCAAGCTTAGGACCCTGGGACTGAACACCTCCCTTTGCAACTGGATCCTGTACTTCCTGACGGGCCGCCCCCAGGTGGTAAGAGTAGGCAACAACACCTCCGCCACGTTGACCCTCAACATGGGGGCCTCCCAGGGGTGCGTGCTTAGCCCCCTCATGTACTCCCTGTTCACCCACGATCATCAAGTTTGCTGACGACATGACGGTGGTCGGCCTGATCACCAATGGCAATGAGATAGCCTACACGGAGGAGGTCAGAGATAACAACGTCTCCCTCATCGTCAGCAAGACCAAGGAGTTGATCGGGGACTTCAGGAAACAGGGGCCGCAGTGGAGAAGGTCAAGAGCATCAAGTTCCTCGGTGTCCACATCACTGAGGACTTAACATGGTCCTCTCATACCAGCACAGTCATGAAGAAGGCATGACAGGGCCTCTTCTCCCTCAGGAGGCTGAAACGTTTTGGCATGGCACCTCACATCCTTAGGAACTTTTACAGCTGCACCAACGAGAGCATCCTGACTGGTTGTATCAAATCAAATCAAATTGTATTTGTCACATACGCTGAATACAACAGGTGTAGACCTTACAGTGAAATGCTTACTTACAAGCCCTTAACCAACAATGTAGTTTTAAGAAAAATGTGTGAAGTAAAAAAAAACATAAGTAAAAATTAAAAAAGAAGAAAAATAGAAAAAAACTAATAATTTAAAGAGCAGCAGTAAAATAACAGTAGCGAGGCTATATACAGGGGGTACCGGTACAGAGTCAATGTGCGGGGGCACAAGTTAGTCGAGGTAATTGAGGAAATATGTACATGTGGGTAGAGGTAAAGTGATAAATAATAAACAGAGTAGCAGCAGCGTAAAAGGGGGAGGGTGGAGACCATGCAAATAGTCCAGGTAGTCATTTGATTAGCTGTTCAGGAGTCTTATGGCTTGGGGTAAAAGCTGTTAAGAAGCCTTTTTGACCTAGACTTGGCACTCCGGTACCGTTTGCCGTAGGTAGCAGAGAGAACAGTCCATGACTTGGGTGGCTGGAGTCTTTGGCAATTTCTAGGGCTTTCCTCTGACACCGCCTGATATAGAGGTCCTGGATGGCAGGAAGCTTGGCCCCAGTGATATACTGGGCCGAATGCACTACCCTCTGTAGTGCCTTGCAGTCGGAAGCCGAGCAGTTGCCATACCAGGCGTTGATGCAACCAGTCAGGATGCTCTCGATTGTGCAGCTGTATAACCTTTTGAGGATCTGAGGACCAATGCCAAATCTTTTCAGTCTCCTGAAGGGGAATAGGCTTTGTCAAGCCCTCTTCACGACTGTCTTGGTGTGTTTGGACCATGATTGTTTGTTGGTGATGTGGACACCAAGGAACTTAAAGCTCTCAACCTGCTCAACTACTGACCTGTCGATGAGAATGGGGGCGGCTAGGTCCTCCTTTTCCTGTAGTCCACAATCATCTCCTTTGTCTTGGTCACATTGAGGGAGAGGTTGTTATCCTGGCACCACAAAGCCAGGACTCTGACCTCCTCCCTATAGGCTGTCTCATCATTGTCGTGATCAGGCTTAACACTGTTGTGTCGTCGGCAAACTTAATGACGCTGTTGGAGTCGTGCTTGGCCATGCAGTCACGGGTGAACAGGGAGTACAGGAGGGGACTGAGCACGCACCCCTGAGGGGACCCCGTGTTGAAAATCAGCGTGGCAGATGTGTTGTTACCTACCCTTACCACCTGGGGGCGGCCCGTCAGGAAGTCCAGAATCCAGTTGGAGAGGGACAATTGAGAGCATCCTGTCGAGCTGTATCACCACCTGGTACGGTAACTGCACCGCCCGCTTTCGCAGGGCTCTCCAGAGGGTGGTGCGGTCTGCCGAACGCATTATCAGGGACAAACTACCCGCTCTCCAAGACACATACAGCACCCGATGTCACAGGAAGGCCAAAAAGATCATCAAGGACATCAACCACCCTAGCCACTCCCTGTTACCCCGCTATCATCCAGAAGGCGAGGTCAGTACAGGTGCATCAAAGCTGGGACCGAGAGAATGAAAAACAGCTTCTATCTCAAGGCCATCAGACTGTTAAATAGCCATCACTATCACATTAGAGGCTGCTGCTGCCTATTGAAATCACTGGCCACTTTAAGAAATGGAACACTAGTCACGTTAATAATGTTTACAGTCACTTTAATAAAGTTCACATATCTTGCACTACTCATCTCATGTATACAGTGGGGGAAAAAAGTATTTAGTCAGCCACCAATTGTGCAAGTTCTCCCACTTAAAAAGATGAGAGAGGCCTGTAATTTTCATCATAGGTACACGTCAACTATGACAGACAAAATGAGAAAAAAAAATCCAGAAAATCACATTGTAGGATTTTTAATGAATTTATTTGCAAATTATGGTGGAAAATAAGTATTTGGTCAATAACAAAAGTTTCTCAATACTTTGTTATATACCCTTTGTTGGCAATGACACAGGTCAAACGTTTTCTGTAAGTCTTCACAAGGTTTTCACACACTGTTGCTGGTATTTTGGCCCATTCCTCCATGCAGATCTCCTCTAGAGCAGTGATGTTTTGGGGCTGTCGCTGGGCAACACGGACTTTCAACTCCCTCCAAAGATTTTCTATGGGGTTGAGATCTGGAGACTGGCTAGGCCACTCCAGGACCTTGAAATGCTTCTTACGAAGCCACTCCTTCGTTGCCCGGGCGGTGTGTTTGGGATCATTGTCATGCTGAAAGACCCAGCCACGTTTCATCTTCAATGCCCTTGCTGATGGAAGGAGGTTTTCACTCAAAATCTCACGATACATGGCCCCATTCATTCTTTCCTTAACACGGATCAGTCGTCCTGGTCCCTTTGCAGAAAAACAGCCCCAAAGCATGATGTTTCCACCCCCATGCTTCACAGTAGGTATGGTGTTCTTTGGATGCAACTCAGCATTCTTTGTCCTCCAAACACGACGAGTTGAGTTTTTACCAAAAAGTTATATTTTGGTTTCATCTGACCATATGACATTCTCCCCAATCCTCTTCTGGATCATCCAAATGCACTCTAGCAAACTTCAGACGGACCTGGACATGTACTGGCTTAAGCAGGGGGACACGTCTGGCACTGCAGGATTTGAGTCCCAGGCGGCGTAGTGTGTTACTGATGGTAGGCTTTGTTACTTTGGTCCCAGCTCTCTGCAGGTCATTCACTAGGTCCCCCCGTGTGGTTCTGGGATTTTTGCTCACTGTTCTTGTGATCATTTTGACCCCACGGGGTGAGATCTTGCGTGAGCCCCAGATCGAAGGAGATTATCAGTGGTCTTGTATGTCTTCCATTTCTTAATAATTGCTCCCACAGTTGATTTCTTCAAACCAAGCTGCTTACCTATTGCAGATTCAGTCTTCCCAGCCTGGTGCAGGTCTACAATTTTGTTTCTGGTGTCCTTTGACAGCTCTTTGGTCTTGGCCATAGTGGAGTTTGGAGTGTGACTGTTTGAGGTTGTGGACAGGTGTCTTTTATACTGATAACAAGTTCAAACAGGTTCCATTAATACAGGTAACGAGTGGAGGACAGAGGAGCCTCTTAAAGAAGAAGTTACAGGTCTGTGAGAGCCAGAAATCTTGCTTGTTTGTAGGTGACCAAATACTTATTTTCCACCATAATTTGCAAATAAATTCATAAAAAATCCTACAATGTAATTTTCTGGATTTTTTTCCCTCAATTTGTCTGTCATAGTTGACGTGTACCTATGATGAAAATTACAGGCCTCTCTCATCTTTTTAAGTGGGAGAACTTGCACAATTGGTGGCTGACTAAATACTTTTTTTCCCCACTGTATACTGCATTCTATTCTATAATATTCTACTGTATCTTAGTCCATGCCGCTCTGTCATTGTCATTGCTTGTCCATATATGTATATTTTCTTAAATTCTATTCCTTACTAGTTTTGTGTGTATTAGGTATATGTTGTGAAATTGTACGATATTACTTTTAAGATATTACTGCACTGTCGGAGCTAGAAGCACAAGTATTTCGCTACACCCGCTGCATCTGCTCAACATGTGTATGTGACAAATAAAATGTGACTTGATTTGATTTAGTCCCAGGGTCCTTAGTGATGAGATTTGAGGGCACTATGGTGTTGAACGCTGAGCTGTAGTCAATGAATAGCATTCTCATGTAGGTGTTCCTTTTGTCCAGGAGGAGAAGGGCAGTGTGGAGTGCAATAGAGATTGCATCATCTGTGTATCTGTTGGGGCGGTATGCAAATTGAAGTGGGTCTAGGGTTTCTGGGATAATGGTGTTGATGTGAGCCATGACCATCCTTTCAAAGCTCTTCATGGCTACAGACGTGAGTGCTACGGGTCAGCAGTAATTTAGGTAGGTTACCTTAGTGTTCCTGGGCACAGGGACTATGGTGGTCTGCTTGAAACATGTTGTTATTACTGACTCAGTCAGTGAGAGGGTGAAAATGCCATTTGGTCAGCGCATGCTCGGAGTACACGTCTTGGTAATCCGTCTGGCCCTGCGGTGAATGTTGACCTGTTTAACCTCTTAAGGATCTGACCCTTTTTTTCAATTTTCACCTAAAATGACATACCCAAATCTAACTGCCTGTAGCTCAGGACCTGAAGCAAGAATATGCATATTCTTGATACCATTTGAAAGGAAACACTGAAGTTTGTGGAAATGTGAAGTTAATGTAGGAGAATATAACATATTAGATCTGGTAAAAGATAATATAATGAGTAATATGAGGGATTGAGCATTTAACTCATGTTTAATATGATCTGACATTGTTGCTTAATCTTTTGCCATGAGTCTGATCTGGACAGGAGAGTGACACAGATATTGATGTACTCTTGTGCAATGTGAACATCGCATATTCTCCTAATTCCAGATACACATTACATCCCTACACCCACATACATGAGTGTGAAAGAAACAAGCCCTGTCTTTGCAGTGTGTGGTTGCAGTATAGTCACATCAAACACAGGACTTAAAAAGCACAGCTATGGTTTGCACACAGAGCTTTTGGGCTGCAGAGATTGAGATGAGATGAGAGAGATGAGTGAAGCATTTTGATGTTCTAATGCTAAACAACGTATTCAGTACTATTCCTGGCATTGTTACAGAGCTGAAGATGCAAGACCAGGTTGAATGTGATGCTAGGCCAGAGACGGAGAGACCGACAAAAAAAGAGAGCGCTAACTTTTTTTTAGATTAGAGGTATACTTTCTACAGCACCTTTAGCTTCTCTCAATGTGTCACGGTTTCGGCCGAGGCTGCCTCTCTCCCTTGTTCGGGCAGGCTTCGGCGTTCGTCGTCTCCGGAATTCTAGCTGCCACCGATTGATGTTTCATGTTCGTTTGCTTTTGTCTGTTTGTTTCTACACCTGTTTCTGTTTTGTAGTAATTAGTGTCCTATAAGTTTCTCGTTGTGTTTGTCTTGTGTTGTGTGTGATTGTTACCGTCAGTCTGTGTATTGCTCGGTTGAGCGTTATTTTCTCCACTGTTTGCTGGAGCGTTCGTTGCACTTGTGTGTGCACTTATTTCGTCCTGACGCACCTGTTTGTGCGCATTGTCTTTTCGCCTTCGTGCGTATTTTGCTGTCAGGCTTATTTTGTCCTGTTGCCTGTGTTTAGGCAGGAATACAGCTTTTGGAATTCAGTCTGCTTCCTGCGTTTGATTCCTACACCACACCTACAACACGACCTGACAGAATCACACACCATACAGTATGGAATCAGCAGGAGCCGAAGCAGCACGTTCAAGACTGGAAACCCAGGTTCGGGAACAGCAAGAGCAGCTCCTGCAGATGGGGGCCGCCCTGCAGGAGGTGATGACCACCCTCCGAGGCTGGGGTCCGCCTTCACCGCCAGCCGCCCTGCCAGCACCATCGGCCAGCCCACCCAGTCCAGCGCCGGAACCTCGCGGAGTCCGACTATCTCTCCCGAGGTCCACGACGGGACCGCAGCTGGGTGTCAGGGATTCCTGCTCCAGGTAGAGCTGTACCTGGCCACAGTACATCCGGCACCTTCAGGGCATGAGAGCGTGTCCGCCCTGATCTCCTGCCTGGCCGGTAAAGCGTTGGAGTGGGCCAACGCGGAGTGGAGGAGGATCGACGCCACGACTATTACATACACCGAGTTCTCCCGCCGCTTTAGGGCGGTGTTCGACCACCCCGGAGGGGAAAGCGGCGGGGGAGCGTCTGGTCTTCCTCAGGCAGGGGAGGAGGAGTGCCCAGGAATTCGCACTGATCCGTACTCTAGCGGCAGATGCAGGGTGGAATGAGCGGGCCTCATCGATCTATACCGATGTAGCCTCAGAGAGGACGTCCGTCGGGAGCTGGCCTGTAGGGACACCAGTCTCACTTTCGACCAGCTGGTCGACATGTCAATCAGGTTAGATAACCTATTGGCTACCCGCGGACGTCCTGAGGGGGTCCGTCCATTCCATCCTCCAGCGCATCCGAGCCGTGTCCCTATGGAGCTCGGGGCGCTGGCGCTAGAGATAGGAGGAGTCGGCAGACTAGGGGGTCCATCCACTGCACCAACTGTGGTCGGGGAGGACACACCGCGGCTAGGGTGCTGGGGATGGCCTCCTAGGGGAGATGACGACAGGTCCCGCACTGGGGGATTCCTTCCAGGTGAGTAGGCGCCCCACTCACCCAGAGCTCTCTGTTGCCCATTTCTGTATGCCTGTATGTTTTCCACAGGTAGCACCTCATGCCCAGCATAAGGCGCTGGTAGATTCAGGCGCAGCTGGGAATTTTATTGATAAAAAGTTTTGTTTAGCGTTAGGGATTCCCCTCATCCCTGTTGATGTTCCTTTTCCCGTTCACGCCCTAGATAGTCGTCCGTTGGGTACGGGCTTGATCAGGAGGTCACGGCGCCACTTAGGATGTGTGCGCAGGGGGATCATCAGGAGATGATTCAGCTGTTCCTGATTGACTCTCCTGCGTATCCGGTGGTGCTGGGCATGCCCTGGTTGAGTACCCATAACCCAGTGATTTCGTGGCAGGAGAGGGCTCTGATGGAGTGGTCTGCTCAGTGTGTGGGTAGATGTTTGGGCGTTTCCGTAGGGGCTACCTCGGTGGAGAGTCCAAACCAGGTGCCCGCATTGCACATTCCACCTGAGTATGGGGATTTGGCTATCGCGTTTAGTAAGGCGAGGGCGACGCGGTTGCCACCCCATAGGCAGGGGGATTGTGCGATAAACCTTCAGGCAGGGAGCTGCGCTCCCACGGAGTCATGTGTATCCTCTGTCTCAGGAGGAGAAGAAAGCTATGGAGATTTACATAGACGAATCGCTGAGACAAGGATACATACGGCCGTCCCACTTCCCCGCGTCCTCGGAGTTTCTTTTTCGTGAAGAAGAAGGATGGTGGTTTGCGTCCGTGCATCGATTACCGTGGTCTCAATCAGATTACGGTGAAGTATAGTTATCCACTCCCGCTGATTGCGACCATGACTGAGTCGTTGCATGGGGCGCGTTTCTTCACGAAATTAGATCTCAGGAGCGCGTACAACTTGGTGCGCATCAAGAAGGATGATGAATGGAAAACAGCCTTTAGTACCACCTCGGGCCATTACGAGTATCTAGTCATGCCATACGGGTTGATGAATGCTCCGTCGGTTTTCCAATCATTTGTGGATGAGATCTTCAGGGACATGCAGGGACAGGGAGTCGTTATGTACATAGATGACATTCTCGTGTACTCACCTACCCGTGTCGAGCATGTGGCCCTGGTGCGCAGAGTGTTGCGGAGGCTGGTGGAGCACGACCTGTATGTGAAGGCAGAGAAGTGTCTGTTTTTCCAGGAGTCTATCTCCTTTTTGGGGTATCAGTTGTCAGCGTCAGGGGTGAAGATGGAGGTAGACCGAAGGCCGTCGCGCCGTGCGTAATTGGCAAACACCAACCACTGTGAAAGAGGTGCAGCAGTTTTTGGGGTTTGCGAATTACTACCGGAGGTTTATCCGGGGTTTTTGGGCAAGTGGCAGCTCCCATCACGTCTCTCTTGAAGGGGGGTCGGGTGCGTCTGCAGTGGTCAGTCGAGGCGGACAGGGCGTTTGGGAGGCTGAAGGACCTGTTTACCTCGGCTCCGGTGCTGGCGCATCCGGATCCCTCTTTACCATTTCAGGTAGAGGTGGACGCGTCTGAGGCCGGTATTGGCGCCGTGCTTTCACAACGGTCAGGCGCGCCACCTAAACTCCGCCCCTGTGCCTTCTATTCCAAGAAGCTCAGCCCGGCGGAGCGAAATTATGACATAGGGGACAGGGAGCTGTTAGCTGTGGTACAGGCCCTTAAGGTGTGGAGGCACTGGCTTGAGGGGGCTCAACACCCTTTCCTCATTTTGACGGACCACCGTAACCTGGAGTACATCCGGGCAGCGAGGAGGCTGAACCCTCGGCAGGCTAGATGGAGTATGTTTTTGACCCGTTTCTCTTTTAAGATCACCTACATCCCTGGGTCACAAAACGGGAAGGCAGATGCGCTGTCTCGGCTGTATGGACGGGGAGGAGAGGTTCGTGGAGCCCACTCCCATACTGCCGGAGTCGTGTCTAGTGGCACCGGTGGTGTGGGAGCTCGATTCTGAGCTCGAGCGGGCATTACGCACCGACCCTAGTCCACCACAATGCCCGGAGGGTCGGAAGTATGTTCCGCTCGAGTGTCGGGATCGATTGATCTATTGGGCTCACACGTCACCCTCCTCTGGACACCCGGTATCGGCCGGACAGTGCACTGTCTTAGTGCCAAATATTGGTGGCCCACGTTGGCCAGGGATGTGAGGGTTTATGTTTCCTCCTGCTCGGTGTGCGCCCAGTGTAAGGCGCCTAGACATCTGCCTAGGGGTAAGTTACTGCCCCTGCCCGTTCCACAACGACCATGGTCCCACCTCTCGGTGGATTTTATAACTGACCTTCCTCTCTCTCAAGGGAATACTACCATCCTGGTCGTTGTGGACCGGTTCTCTAAGGCCTGTCGTTTGCTCCCATGCCGGGTCTTCCTACTGCCCTGCAGACCGCGAAGCTATATTCACCCATGTGTTCCGGCACTACGGGGTGCCCGAGGACATTGTGGCTGACCGAGGTCCCCAATTCACCTCCAGAGTCTGGAGAGCTTTTATGGAGCGGTTGGGGGTCTCGGTGAGCCTCACCTCGGGTTACCACCCGGAGAGTAATGGGCAGGTGGAACGCGTTTAACCAGGATGTGGGTAGGTTTCTCAGAACGTACTGCCGGGATCGGCCGGAGGAGTGGGCGAGATATGTGCCCTGGGCCGAGATGGCACAGAACTCTCTCCGCCACTCCTCCACCCAACTAACCCCTTTTCAGTGTGTTTTGGGGTACCAGCCGGTTCTGGCACCATGGCATGAGAGCCAGATCGAGGCCCCGCTGTGGATGAGTGGGTGCGGCGCTCGGAGGAGACGTGGGGACGCTGCACACGTCCATCTGCAGCGTGCCATACGTCGACAGAAGACGAGCGCCGACCTACACCGCAGTGAGGGGCCAGTGTACGCACCTGGAGATCGAGTCTGGCTCTCTGCCAGAAACCTGCCCCTCCGCCTGCCCTGTCGGAAGCTGGGTCGGCGGTTTGTAGGGCCATTTAAAGTCCTGAGAAGGTTGAACGAGGTATGTTATAGATTACAGTTACCAGTTGAGTATAAGTGTATTAACCCCTCGTTCCATGTGTCCCCTTCTCAGGCCGGGTGGTAGCAGGCCCACTCCAAGAACATGAGATCTTGGAGACCCCCCGCCCGTTGGACATCGAGGGGGTACCGGCGTACACCGTGAGATCCATCTTGGATTCTAGACGTCGGAGAGGGGGTCTTCAGTATCTAGTGGAGTGGGAGGGGTACGGTCCGGAGGAGCGGTGCTGGGTGCCGAGGAGAGACATCTTGGACCCGTCGCTCCTGACGGAATTCCATCGGGGGTATCCGACGCGCCCTGCGCCGCTGCCCTCCGGGTCGTCCCCAAGGCCGACGCGCGCGCGTCTGGAGCCGCGCGTCAAGGGGGTACTGTCACGGTTTCGGCCGAGGCTGCCTCTCCCTTGTTCGGGCAGGCTTCGGCGTTCGTCGTCTCCGGAATTCTAGCTGCCACCGATTGATGTTTCATGTTCGTTTGCTTTGTCTGTTTGTTTCTACACCTGTTTCTGTTTTGTAGTAATTAGTGTCCTATAAGTTTCTCGTTGTGTTTGTCTTGTGTTGTGTGTGATTGTTACCGTCAGTCTGTGTATTGCTCGGTTGAGCGTTATTTTCTCCACTGTTTGCTGGAGCGTTCGTTGCACTTGTGTGTGCACTATTTCGTCCTGACGCACCTGTTTGTGCGCATTGTCTTTTCGCCTTCGTGCGTATTTTGCTGTCAGGCTTATTTTGTCCTGTTGCCTGTGTTTAGGCAGGAATACAGCTTTTGGAATTCAGTCTGCTTCCTGCGTTTGATTCCTACACCACACCTACAACACGACCTGACACAATGCTAATCTACCATCTACACCTGTTAGCCTATTATTAGCTTGTTAGCCTTTCCCCTGGATCCCTCACCTCCAGTCACAGAGGCATTCACCCTCACAACACAACCACAACACAACACAACACAACCACAACACACTACAACACACCACACCACAACCCAACCATACCACTCCACAACACACCACAACACACCACAACACAACCACAACACAACACAACACACCACAACCCAACCACACCACAACACACCACACCACACCACAACACACAACACCACAACACACCACATCACAACACAGCACACCACAACCAGGCTGTGTCTGAAATGGCATACTATTCCCTAAATGGCATACTGTTCCCTAAATGGCATACTATTTATTCCTTAAATGGCATACTATTCCCTAAATGGCATACTATTTATTCCCTAAATGGCATACTATTCCCTAAATGGCATACTATTTATTCCCTAAATGGCATACTATTTATTTCCTAAATGACATACTATTTATTCCCTAAATGGCATACTATGTATTCCCTAAATGGCATACTATTCCCTAAATGGCATACTATTTATTCCCTAAATGGCATACTATTTATTCCCTAAATGGCATACGATTCCCTAAATGGCATACTATTTATTCCCTAAATGGCATACTATTCCCTAAATGGCATACTATTCCCTAAATGGCATACTATTTATTCCCTAAATGGCATACTATTTATTCCCTAAATGGTATACTATTCCCTAAATGGCATACTATTTATTCCCTAAATGGCATACTATTCCCTAAATGGCATACTATTCCCTAAATGGCATACTATTTATTCCCTAAATGGCATACTATTTATTTCCTAAATGACATACTATTTATTCCCTAAATGGCATACTATGTATTCCCTAAATGGCATACTATTCCCTAAATGGCATACTATTTATTCCCTAAATGGCATACTATTTATTCCCTAAATGGCATACGATTCCCTAAATGGCATACTATTTATTCCCTAAATGGCATACTATTCCCTAAATGGCATACTATTCCCTAAATGGCATACTATTTATTCCCTAAATGGCATACTATTCCCTAAATGGTATACTATTCCCTAAATGGCATACTATTTATTCCCTAAATGGCATACTATTCCCTAAATGGCATACTATTCCCTAAATGGCATACTATTCCCTAAATGGCATACTATTTATTCCCTAAATGGCATACTATTTATTTCCTAAATGACATACTATTTATTCCCTAAATGGCATACTATGTATTCCCTAAATGGCATATGATTCCCTAAATGGCATACTATTTATTCCCTTAATGGCATACGATTCCCTAAATGGCATACTATTTATTCCCTAAATGGCATACTATTTATTCCCTAAATGGCATAATGTTCCCTAAATGGCATACTATTTATTCCCTAAATGGCATACTATTTATTCCCTAAATGGCATACTATTTATTCCCTAAATGGCATACTATTTATTCCCTAAATGGCATACTATTCCCTAAATGACGTTTGGACAGAGAAAACATACAGTACCGTGTACGTTAACATTCTGGTATGACTAGGCATATTCAAAGTCTAGACAGTGACCTTGTCAGCTGTTGGCCTGTGTGACCGCTCACCCGTCTATATGTCTGTCAGCTAGCCCTGCTAAAAGGCCAAACCAATCTGCCAGACACCCCAGGGAAAGACAAAGGGAGCAGAAAGAAGAAGAGGGAGAAATGTCTGCCCATCTCACTTTCTGTCTGTCGACTAGCCCTGCTAAAGGATAAACCCATCTGCCAGACACCCCTCGAAAAAGACGGGTGTAGCAGAACGTTTTTACATGGACAAGTACAGTGAAATGTTTACAGTTTTTTCCCCAATCGGTAACACACGTTTGCTGAAACTACATCTCAGGTACTCAAAACTCTAAATACAAAACACAAAACAGTTTCTCCAAACCCCACAGATATCTTGCAAAATGAAACACAGCAATCAAAATCATGTACTCCCTGCTCAAAATGAAACTCTTCATACAAATGAGATACACACACACACATAAAATGAATCTAACTTAGTGACAAACGAGATCACACTAATGTGACATATTCAAAACACTACTATCAGAACCTATTTCAGTGTAAAGACTAACATCGTTGTTATACTGTATATTGTTTGTATGTACTCAAACAAGAAAGGAACACAAATGCAAAAGTTTTACATTTCAACATGACTCAATACATGTCAAACAGCATACTGTAGGCATACATACAGTAAAAATGTAAACATACAATAAATATATATTGCATATGGAAAGGAAGAAAAATAGTCCTATTTGTACTACTGTACTTTATGTTAGATCAATTGTACAGAATAGATGAAGACACTAATACAGTATAAAATACAGTAAAATCTAAATCATTAGTCAAGAAACGAATTGTGAAAACAAAATCAGTCGTGTGTTGTTTTGGTCCGGCCACAGATCATCAACATCACAGGCAATATTCTCCTTGGCTAGACAGCGGGGGAAACAGCTTCTGGCATGACACATCCACCCCTGACAGGACTCTGCTGGAATGTCACCACAGGCCTCCTCCATTGCCTGGAGAAGGGCCACACGTTCATGGGGTTTGCCATCAACTCCTAAATGGGGATGAGAAATGGGGAATATGGGATGGTCATGGAACCTGTTGCGGACCTGAGCAGCCCGATGGAAACTCACGTTGTCCCAAATTAGAACATACATTTGCTGCTCAGGATCACCTGGCCCTCTCTGCTCTGGCTGAAAAAGATTGTCATGTAAGCTGTTCAGGAAATTAAGGAGATGGGCAGTGTTGTATGGTCCAAGGGTGGCATGGCGGTGGAGGACCCCATTGTGGTTCATAGCTGCGCATATGGTGACATTTCTCCCACTTTGGCCAGGTACCTCAATGATGGCTCGTTGACCAATGATGTTCCTTCCTCTCCTCCTCGTCTTTGCTGAATTTAATCCAGCCTCATCTATGAATATGAGTTCCTGGGGAATGGGAGTTGCATCCAACTCCATGGTTCTCTGAAATGACAGTAAATACTGTAATTGCTGCATAGTAAAGATCACTGGCAACATCAATGAGTCTCTAATGTTTCAAGAGTGTAATACTAGTACATTACTTACTTGCACATATTCGTACCGTTTATCCTTCACTCTTTGGGAATTCCTTTCAAATGGGACTCTGTAGATTTGCTTCATCCGGAGATGGTGTTTCTTAAGGATGCGGGCTATGGTTGATAAGCTCACTCTGATGTTATGGAAGATGGCAGGGTTTTCAATAATCTGTTGTTGGATTTCCACGCAGTCTTACAGCATTATTTTCAACAACCATTTGCACAATGACAGCCTCCTGTTCATCTGTAAATAAAAATAAAATAAAAAGTTCTACCACCACGAGGGGGTCATCTTTCAGTTCTACAAAAACAAAATAGCATACAGTACAGTAAACACTACAGTATTACAGTATACAAGATAAACATGTTACAAAGTAGTATCGCTCCCAGTTTCATACATACAGTAATTCATGAAACATTTACTTTGTTTCCCCTTACAGTATGTATTGGAATCTACAGTCTTTACTGTGCTTTATGTAGTACTACTGTCACGTAGTAAAAGTAGTAGATAGGTCCATCGTCTGCAGTACATACCTATTCTCATTTTGGAACGTCCGGATGATGGACGCTACGGTGAAGCGGCTCAGATTGGGCTGCACTCTCTGCCCAGCCTCTCTCAAGGTCAAACCATGGTTGAACACATGGTCCACCACAGTCGCCTGAATTTCATCAGAGATTATTCTCCTTGTTCTTGGTCTTCCTCCACCTCCACCTCCACCTCTTCCTCCACCTCCACCTCCACCTCCACCTCCACCTCCACATTCACCTCCTCCTCCACCTCCACCCCACCTCACCCACCCCCCCACCTCACCCACCCTTCCTCCACCCACCTCTACCCTACCTCCCCCCTCCCCCCCCTCCACCTCCACCCTTCCCCACCTCCACCTCCACCTCACCCCACCTCTCTCTGCCAAGTTTGCTTCCTTTGTTGTCCAAACACAGGAGTATTCACCTGTAGCCTTTTTATCCATACCCGAAGGTTTGATTGCAAAGTGAACATTTACGCAATTAGTGTTTGCACATGTGAAGAGTGAAAGTGATCAATTGGTTATTGAGCTTAGCTTGTGGAACAGTGTTGCTTTTCATTTGCACAAAATATATTTCAGTTGTGAAGGTTGTGCCGAAGGTAGAGAATTGTGTGTCGTGTTTTGCCAAACGTTTGTTATAGAATTGCAATCTGCGTGTAAAGCCAAAGCAAAATGTGCCAGTAGTACTGCATATTTGATGTATGGTTCTGCTAAATGAGCTATAGGTTTGGGTCATGGTGCCTCATGGGCCAGTTTTAGTGTGTAAACAATTGGGGAAAACTGTAACTTGCAAGCTCTACCCAACAGTGCAGTAATCAATATCAAAATAGTAGAACTAATAATAATATATATAATAAAGAAAACATGAGACATAAGAGAGGAAGCTATATACAGGGTCAGTGCCAATACCACATTTACAATGTGCAGGGATGCTGGAGTATTGAGGTAGATATATACATGTAGATGGGAGATTAGGAGAAAGTGACTGGTAGCAGGATAAATAATAATACTAATACTACTAATAATAATATGACAGCAGCATAAGTGGTGTAGCTAAGTGTTAGTGTTAGTTTGAGGGTGTTAGTGTGAGGGTGTTAGTGTGAGGGTGTTAGTGTGAGGGTGTTAGTGTGTGTGTGTGTGTGTGTGCGTGTGCGTGTGTGTGCAAGAGTGTCAGTGGTCCTCTGTAGCTCAGCTGGTAGAGCACGGCGCTTGTAACGCCAAGGTAGTGGGTTCGATCCCCGGGACCACCCATACACAAAAAATGTATGCACGCATGACTGTAAGTCGCTTTGGATAAAAGCGTCTGCTAAATGGCATATTATTTTATTTATATTATTAGTGTAGGCGTGATAGGCGGATATACATGTAAACAAGGCTGAAAAATGTGACTGGTATCAAGAATATATAAATACTTATGGTAATATACTGTGGTAATATTCTAGTGGTGATATACTACTGGTAATATACTACTGGTAATATACTGTGGTAATATACTAGTGGTAATATACTAGTGGTAATATACTGTGGTAATATACTAGTGGTATTATACTAGTGGTAATATACTAGTGGTAATATACTAGTGGTAATATACTACTGGTAATATACTAGTGGTAATATACTAGTGGTAATATACTAGTTGTAATATACTAGTGTTAATATACTGTGATAATATACTAGTGGTAATATACTGTGGTAATATACTAGTGGTATTATACTAGTGGTAATATACTGTGGTAATATACTAGTGGTAATATACTAGTTGTAATATACTAGTGTTAATATACTGTGGTAATATACTAGTGGTAATATACTAGCGGTAATATACTAGTGGTAATATACTAGTTGTAATATACTAGTGTTAATATACTGTGGTAATATACTAGTGTTAATATACTGTGGTAATATACTAGTGGTAATATACTGTGGTAATACACTAGCGGTAATATACTAGTGGTAATATACTAATGGTAATATACTGTGGTAATTTACTAGTGGTAATATACTGTGGTAATATACTAGTGGTAATATACTAGCGGTAATATACTACTGGTCATTTACTGTGGTAATATACTAATGGTAATATACTGTGGTAATATACTAGTGGTAATATACTAATGGTAATATACTGTGGTAATATTCTACTGGTCATTTACTGTGGTAATATACTAGTGGTAATATACTGTGGTAATATACTAGTGGTAATACACTAGTGTAAATATATAAGTGGTAATATACTGTGGTAATATACTAGTGGTAATATACTAGTGTAAATATACTAGTGGTAATATTCTAGTGGTAATATACTAGTGGTAATATACTGTGGTAAAATACTAGTGGTAATATACTATTGGTAATATACTAGTGGGAATATACTGTGGTAATATACTAGTGGTAATATACTGTGGTAATATACTGTGGAAATATACTAGTTGTAATATACTAGTGGTAATATGCTAGTGGTAATATACTAGTTGTAATATACTAGTGTTAATATACTGTGGTAATATACTAGTGATAATATACTGTGGTAATACACTAGTGGTAATACACTAGCGGTAATATACTAGCGGTAATATACTAGCGGTAATATACTGTGGTAATATACTAGTGGTAATATACTAGCAGTAAGATACTGTGGTAATATACTAGTGGTAATATACTGTGGTAATACACTAACGGTAATACACTAGCGGTAATATACTAGTGGTAATATACTAGCGGGAATATACTGTGGTAATATACTAGTTGTAATATACTAGTGTTAATATACTGTGGTAATATACTAGCGGTAATATACTGTGGTAATATACTAGTGGCAATACACTAGTGTAAATATACTAGTGGTAATATACTGTGGTAAAATACTAGTGGTAAAATACTAGTGGTAATATACTAGTGGTAATATACTAGTGTAAATATACTAGTGGTAATATTGTAGTGGTAATATACTGTGATAATATACTAGTGGTAATATGCTGTGGTAAAATACTAGTGGTAATATACTAGTGGTAATATACTAGTGGTAATATACTGTGGTAATATACTAGTGGTAATATACTGTGGTAATATACTAGTGGTAAAATACTAGTGGTAATATACTAGTGGTAATATACTAGTGATAATATACTGTGGTAATATTCTAGTGGTAATATACTGTGGTAATATACTGTGGTAATATACTGTGATAATATACTGTGATAATATACTAGTGGTAATATTCTAGTGGTAATATACTAGTGGACATGGATAACATACAGCTTGTGGGGTTTTCGTTGCATCGGCAAGATAGAACAGCTGCCTCCGGTAAGACAAGGGTGGCGGTCTGTATATTTGTAAATAACAGCTGGTGCACGAAATCTAATATTAAGGAAGTCTCAAGGTTTTGCTCGTCTGAGGTAGAGTATATAATGATAAGCTGTAGACCACACTATTTACCAAGGGAGTTTTCATGGATATTTTTCGTAGCTGTCTATTTACCACCACAATCCGATGCTGGCACTAAGACCGCACTCAACGAGCTGAATAAGGCCATAAGCAAACAAGAAAATGCTCATCCGGAGGCGGCGTTCCTAGTGGCCGGGGACTTCAATGCAGGGAAACTTAAATCTGTTTACCTAATTTCTACCAGCATGTTAAATGAGCAACCAGAGGAAAAAAACTATAGACAACCTTTACTCCACACACAGAGACGCGTACAAAGCTCTCCCTCGCCCTCCATTTGGCAAATCTGACCATAATTCTATCCTCCTGATTCCTGCTAACAAGCAAAAACTAAAGCAGGAAGTACCAGTGACTTGCTCAATGCAGAAGTGGTCAGATGACGCAGATGTTAAGCTACAGGACTGTTTTGCTAGCACAGACTGGAATATGATCCGGGATTCTTCTGATGGCATTGAGGAGTACACCACATCAGTCACTGGCTTCATCAATAACTGCATCGATGACGTCGTCCCCACAGTGACTGTACGTACATACCCCAACCAGAAGCCATGGATTACAGGCAACATCAGCACTGAGCTAAAGGGTAGAGCTGCCGCTTTCAAGGAGTGGGACTCTAACCCGGACGCTCATTAGAAATCCCGCTATCCCCTCCGACGAACCATCAAACAGGCAAAGTGTCAATACATGACTAAGATTTAATCGTATGATACCTGCTCCGACGTTCGTCGGATGTGGCAGGGCTTGCAAACTATTACGGACTACAAAGGGACTCACAGCCGCGAACTGCCCAGTAACACGAGCCTACCAGATGAGCTAAATTACCTCTATGCTCGCTTCGAGGCAAGCAACACCGAAGAATGCATGAGAGCATCAGCTGTTCCGGACGACTGTGTGATCACGCTCTCCGTAGCCGATGTGAGTAAGACCTTTAACCTCTACGGGATCGGTGTCCCGTAAAGGGGACGGTTGAGCTAACGTGCGCTAATGTGTTTAGCATGACTGTTGTAAGTAACAGCAAACTTTCCAGGACATAGACATGTCTTATATGGGTAGAAAGCTTAAATTCTTGTTAATCTAACTGTACTGTCCAATTTACAGTAGCTATTACAGTGAAAAAATACCATGCTATTGTTTGAGGAGAGTGCACAACAACAAAAAACTTATCACGGCAACTGGTGTGATACATTCACCTCTGAAGGTAAATACTGTACTTACATTCAATAATCTTGCTCTGATTTACATTTTAGTAGACACTCTTATCCAGAGCAACTTACAGTTAGTGCATACCTTTTTCATACTGGCCACCCGTGGGAATCAAACCCACAACCCTGGCGTTGCAAGCGCCATGCTCTACCAACTGAGCTACAGGAGGCCTTTGTCATCCTGAGGGTCCCAGAGATAAAATGTAGCATAGTTTTGTTTGACAAAATCCATTTTTATATTCAAATGTAGGAACTGGGTTCTACAGTTTGAACCCTTGCTGTCTCTGGCTCCTCACCCACCCCACCAGGCCATCTAGATGTGTGGAAGTTAGTGTATAAACTAATGATCCATCATGTATGACATTCCTGTGAGGTGTGCAAACTTACATTTTGTATTACCATATCATTTTTGTATGTTCTCTATAGTTATGTACTTGAAAATGAATCAATTGACCAATTCGGCAGATTTGGACAGACTTGATACAAAATAGTCCAGTATTGCAATGATTCACTGGATCAATCTGAAACATGTACTGAATGAACTATTTTTACCAGTTGTATCATTTTGTCTTGTAGCAGTACATTTGCACTGCTGTAAAATGTAATAAAATGTTTTAATAGTGACCTGAGGAATAAATACACAGTGAACAACAAATTACAATAACGAGAAAAAATAACATATATATACAGGAAGTACCAGGTAATAACATGGGTATATACAGGAAGTACCAGGTAATAATATGGCTATATACAGGAAGTACCAGGTAATTACATGGCTATATACAGGAAGTACCAGTACCAAGTTGATGAGCAGGGGTACAAGGTAATTGAGGTAGCTATGTACATATACTGTTGGTAGGGGTAAAGTGACTAGGCAACAGATAGATAATAGACAGTAGCAGCAGTGTATGTGGTGATAACGGAAGTGTGTGTGTGTGTTGGGGTTTAAGTGAAAGTATGTGTGAGTGTGTGGGTCGAGTCCAGTGTGTGTGCATAGAGTCAGTGCAATATAATTAGTTTAAAAAAGGGTCAATGCAGGTAGTCCAGGTAGACATTTGATTAGCTATTTAGCAGTCTTTTTTTTAGCAGTCATGGCTTGGGGGTAGAAGCTGTTCAGGGTCCTGTTGGTTACAGACTTGTTGCACTGGTACCGCTTTCCGTGAGAAAGAGAGGTGGAGAAAGAGGGAGAGAGAGTGAGTGAGGGGGGGAGGGAATAGGGGAAGAGAGAGGGAAAGAGAGAAAGAGAGCTGAAAGATAACACCGTTTTCAGAACTTTTCTATTTTTTCAAGTCTGGGTGGTAGAGTATAGCCGGAAGGGAACATGCCCTCTCCTGCACACACACACACACACACACACACACACACACACACACACACACACACACACACACACACACACACACACACACACACACACACACACCTCCAAGGCCCCTGAGGGTCCTGTTGTACATTGTTCCCTCAGTGGGGAAACTCTCCACTGCAATCTCTACCACATCACCTTCCTTAGATATTGGGTAATCTGCATAGCACTGAGATTTTATCCTGAGGTATAAGAGATATTCAGCCACTGTAGGAGGACAAGTTGAATCAGCGACTGTAGGAGGACATGTTGAATCAGCCACTGTAGGAGGACAAGTTGAATCAGCCACTGTAGGAGGCATTGTTGAATAGAAAACCCAGTGTATGACAATATGATCTGTGTTTGGAATAAGCTGAATAGAAAACATGGGGATGGTGTCTTTCTCAACAAGATCTAACGGTTTGACACGGTTTTATTTCAGTATTCAACATTTGTTCCGGGGGGTTGTGGGGTTAGGTTATCCCGATTGGTTAAGGTAAGGGTTAAGGTTCAGGATAGGATAAAAAATGTAACACTCAACCTTCAGAGCTGTAGCGCGCGGCTTATGCACATCTGCCATCCATGTCCACAACACCCTAGTAAGCCTTGTGTGTTGATCATAATAGCGCTCACCTTTGCCCCTAGTGGCCGGTTTTGAAAGCATCCCTCGATGTCCTGGGGACCTGGATGAACGTCGAATGTCGCCTTGAATCTTAAGTGACCTGGCTGATCTTTCTGAGGAGGAAAAAAACATGTTGTCTACAATGGAAAACATGAGATGATTTTTCCGTCTGTGAGAGATGAAAAGTGAAGTGTTTTGAAGCTTTTTAGAATAGAAAACAGGGAAGAATATCTATCTTTGAGAGGAAAAGTGTTGTGTAGCTTTTTGAAATAGTCACTAAAGGTGTTGTTGTAAGGCATGTTGACCTGAACTGAAGTAAACCTGTGACAATTTAAGACAACTATCTCTCTCGCTTTCCCTTTAACTTCCTCTAACTTCTTTCTCTTCTGTTGTGTCGGAGCCCAGCCAGCCCGTCACAGTGTCAGTGAAACCTCCCATCGGCATTATGCCCGCTATCTCTCCCTTGGGAAGACAGATCCATAAAGGAATGTTCTTTCTGTCAGACAGACAGACGGGAGCTTTGCCATTTAAAAGCAATCAGCCGGTGGGCTCCTCACCCCAGGACCTTCAGCCAAAGGCCAAATCCCTGTGAGTCTACCCAGAGACAGGGCTTCGAGGCTGGGGAGGGATCAGGCCGACCAGCCCCTCTGTCCTGGTCTGCCCTGAATGGCTGATAACTTCTTTATAACCTCAAAGGCCATGGCATGATGGCACTGACACAAAGACACTTCAAACACTATATCTGGCAGCTGTTTGCTCTTTTCTGTACATTCATCTCCCTTATCGGATTCAGACGCCTTCTTAGTCTTACTTTGTTTAAAATTCTTTCAATCCATCGCTCTCTCTTTTCTCGTTCCCTGCAGCAGGAGTAAATGCCAACGTTATTACTTACACTGAGAGATGTGGTAAAGGTTTCACAGACAGAGAGATGGAGATGCGACGTCAGACTGTATTTGACGATCTTGACATTATTTGACTTCCCTGTTAGCTGAAGGATAGTCCGTTTCTTACCTGCATCAATGTGTACTGTGTTCTCTGTTGCCAGTAAGTAAATTATAATTACAGACATGAGGGTCAAGAAAGTTTAAATGTGTCAGTGATAAAAGCTACTGTAACGTGTCAATATCATTCCCATCAAACTGTGAACAGAGCAAATAGAGCTGATGAAAGAAATATATATTTACTGGGACGGAAAGTGTCATGTAATCTTCAGCGCTTCAAAGTGAAAGTATGCTATGGTGTTTCTTATGTGACCCTGGGACACATGCACACACTTCAGCCTCTTCCCTTGAAGGGAACATCACCTGTAGACAGATATCAATCAATCAATCAATCAAATGTATTTATAAAGCCCTTTTTACATCAGCAGATGTCACAAAGTACTATACGGAAACCCAGACTAAAACCCCAAACAACAAGCAATGCAGATGTAGAGGCACGGTGGCTAGGAAAAACTCCCTAGAAAGGCAGAAACCTAGGAAGAAACCTAGAGAGGAACCAGGCTCTGAGGGGTGGCCATTCCCCTTCTGGCTGTGCCGGGTGGAGATTACAACAGTACATGGCCATTAAGATATGTACAGTACATAGAGAGATGTTGGTGTTGTCAGTATCCTGAGCAGAGTTCTAGACATACAGAAATACAGAAACACACACACACAAACATACATACACACACCCCGCTGCCAGACCAGCACATTATCAAAATAACAAGTTCCCCTATTACATTCGCTGTGCCATTGTCAATATTTTAACATGTAAAGTGTTGGTCCCATGTTTCATTAGCTGAAATAAAAAATCCCAGAAATGTTCCATACACACAAAAAGCTTATTTCTCTAAAATGTTGTGCACAAATGTGTTTACATCCTTGTTAGTGAGCATTTCTCCTTTGCCAAGATAATCTATCCACCTGAAAGGTGTGTCATATCAAGAAGCTGATTAAACAGCATGATCATTATATAGCTGTACCTTGTCCCGGGGACAGTAAAAGGCCACTCTAAAATGTGCAGTTTTGTCACACAACACAATGCCACAGATGTCTAAAGTTTTGAGGGAGCGTGCAATTGGCATGCTGACTGCAGGAATGTCCACCACAGCTGTTGCCAGAGAATTAAATGTTCATTTCTCTACCATAAGCTGCTTCCAACGTCATTTTAGAGAATTTAGCAGTATGTCCAACCGGCCTTACAACCGCAGACCACGTGTAACTATGCCAACCTAGGACCTCCACATCCAGCCCTTTTCTGTGGAAAAACTCATTCTGATTGGCTGGGCCTGGCTCCCCATTGGGAACCAGGCCCAGCGAAGTTCAGGGCCTAATGATAAATTGTAACTCAGTAAAATCTTTGAAATTGTTGCATGTTGCGTTTATTTTTTTTGTTCAGTATATTACATCGGGGGTCTAAAACAATGTATTACATCGGGGGTCTGCAGTGTATGAACTCTGAGGCATTCAGACGGGCTGAGATAGAGCTCGATTTTGGTCTCATCTGACCACAACACTTTCACCCAGTTCTCCTCTGAATCATTCAGATGTTCATTCTGACATCCTTGGAGAGCTCTTTCGTCTTGGCCATGGTGGAGAGTTTGGAATCTGATTGATTGATTGCTTCTGTGGACAGGTGTCTTTTATACAGGTAACAAACTGAGATTAGGAGCACTCCCTTTAAGAGTGTGCTCCTAATCTCAGCTCGTTACCTGTATAAAAGACACCTGGGAGCAAGAAATCTTTCTGATTGAGAGGGGGTCAAATACTTATTTCCCTCATGAAAATGCAAATCAATTTATAACATTTTTGACATGCGTTTTTCTGGATTTTGTTGTTGTTATTCTGTCTCTCACTGTTCAAATAAACCTACCATTAAAATTATTGACTGATCATGTCTTTGTCAGTGGGCAAACGTACAAAATCAGCAGGGGATCAAATACTTTTTTCCCTCACTGTATGGGCAATTGAAGGCATCTAGGGCTTATGTTAACTTTGATTGTGTTCAATGAAAATGATAGACCTTTTAAAAGTTGTATGCAACATTATCGGCAAGTGCCTTGATGCCTACTGTGCCAAAGCGATTTA
This sequence comes from Coregonus clupeaformis, assembly GCF_020615455.1. Taxonomy (NCBI): domain Eukaryota; kingdom Metazoa; phylum Chordata; class Actinopteri; order Salmoniformes; family Salmonidae; genus Coregonus; species Coregonus clupeaformis. Next base: position 244,410 of record NW_025534083.1, on the reverse strand, counting down.
GAGTTGTTAAACGGGACTGGCGAATATGTTGATATAAAGGTAATACAACCAACATTGTGCTTTTAACAACCATCAGAATTGATTAAACATAATATGCATGCCAACATATTAGGCAAGAATTAAAAATAATAAAAGTGATCGTGTCAGGCGAAAATGATCAAACATTTTACCATTGCAACATTTGAACGCCCACAGAAATCCAATTTTTCGAGCTGAAAGACGACGGCCAGAGCTTACCCATGATGTTGCACATCGATTTAAGTCAATAAGTCATTGTTTTAGTCAAAGTACTGCTCATGTCAATCCGTGTGAATGTGGTGTATTTTCCTATGATATGACATACAAATTATTTTCAGCCTACATTTCGTTTCAGGGCTGGGTTTTATTTAAATGTTACCACCCACTGGCATGGCATTGTTTATACATCAGAAAAAGCTGCAAAGTTATTCCTCTTCACGACTGAGATGAGCCAAACAGCCTTGTGTCCACTGGATGTTTACTGAGATAAGCACCACAGCAGATAGCCTGGTTATCTACTCTGCTATGTTTACTGAGATAAGCACCATAGCAGATAGCCTGGTTATCTACTCTGCTATGTTTACTGAGATAAGCACCACAGCAGATAGCCTGGTTATCTACTCTGCTATGTTTACTGAGATAAGCACCACAGCATATAGACTGGTTATCTACTATGCTATGTTTACTGAGATAAACAGAACAGCACATAGCCTGGTTATCTACTCTGCTATGTTTACTGAGATAAGCAGCACAGCATATAGCCTGGTTATCTACTATGCTATGTTTACTGAGATAAACAGAACAGCACATAGCCTGGTTATCTACTCTGCTATGTTTACTGAGATAAGCAGCACAGCAGCTAGCTGCAGGCCTGGATGGAAATGTTAGGCTAGCTACAGTATAGTAAGGGAACTGCACTGTACTGTAGCTGCTGGGATGCTTGTCCATGCCTGAATGTGTACCTTCCCCCGTCCATCCTTATAACTTCCACACCGTGTTTACAGACACCATCTCCCGTTCTCTCTCTCTCTCTCTCTCTCTCTCTCTCTCTCTCTCTCTCTCTCTCTCTCTCTCTCTCTCTCTCTCTCTCTCGCTCCTTCTCTCTCTCTCTCTCTCTCTCTCTCTCTCTCTCTCTCTCTCTCTCTCTCCCCCCTCTGGTGTTGAAACAGAACAGATGTCTAACAGCCGGCCTCCATCACCCTCTGGTCATTAAGGAATAAGTCACTAGCTCTGCCCAGTCAGCAGTGCTCCTTATGGGGATAACTCACCAGCTCTGGCCCTTCCGCTGTCCAACCTCCAGACATCAGGAGTGTGTGTGTGTGTGCTAGCGTTCAAGCATGCGCATGCATGTGTGGACGCTTCCAGCCACCCAACCATTAGACCACCACTCCTCACATCCGTATGCCCAGACTGGAGGCTTGCGAGGCAGGGCTGAGAGCCTGTGATAGTGAGCCAAACCCTGATTCTATCTCCCTACAACTCCTGGAAACTGGAAGTGTGCTAGTGTGAGCTGAGCTGTTATCTGGATTGCGTCCCGAATGGCAATCTATCCCTTATATAGTGCACTACTTTTCACCAGAGCCCTATGGACCCCTTGTCAAAAGTATTGCGCTATATAGGGCACCATTTGGGATGCAGACCTGGACTATTGCTCTGCAGTAAGTGGACATTAAAGAGATGCCTGACAGAAGTGTCTTGTATGAGTTGTGTGTGTGTGTGTGTGTGTGTGTGTGTGTGTGTGTGTGTGTAGTGGGCTGTATTCTAGTGGGCTGTATTCTAGTGGGCTGTATTCTAGTGGGCTGTATTCTAGTGGGCTGTATTCTAATGGGCTGTATTCTAGTGGGCTGTATTCTAATGGTTTGTATTCTAGTGGGCTGTATTCTAGTGGGCTGTATTCTAGTGGGCTGTATTCTAATGGTTTGTATTCTAGTGGGCTGTATTCTAGTGGGCTGTATTCTAGTGGGCTGTATTCTAGTGGGCTGTATTCTAATGGTTTGTATTCTAGTGGGCTGTATTCTAGTGGGCTGTATTCTAGTGGGCTGTATTCTAATGGGTTGTATTCTAGTGGGCTGTATTCTAGTGGGCTGTATTCTAATGGGCTGTATTCTAGTGGGCTGTATTCTAGTGGGCTGTATTCTAATGGGTTGTATTCTAGAGGGCTGTATTCTAGCGGGCTGTATTCTAGTGGGCTGTATTCTAATGGATTGTATTCTAGCGGGCTGTAGTCTAGTGGGCAGTATTCTAGTGTTCTGTAGTGTAGTGGGCTGTATTCTAGTGGGCTGTATTCTAGTGGGCTGTAGTGTAGTGGGCTGTATTCTAGTGGGCTGTATTCTAGTGGGCTGTAGTGTAGTGGGCTGTATTCTAGTGGGCTGTATTCTAGTGGGCTGTAGTCTAGTGTGCTATAGTCTAGTGGGCTGTATTCTAGTGGGCTGTATTCTAGTGGGCTGTATTCTAGTGGGCTGTATTCTAATGGGTTGTATTCTAGTGGGCTGTATTCTAGTGGGCTGTATTCTAATGGGTTGTATTCTAGTGGGCTGTATTCTAGTGGGCTGTAGTCTAATGGGCTGTATTCTAATGGGTTGTATTCTAGTGGGCTGTATTCTAATGGGTTGTATTCTAGTGGGCAGTAGTGTAGTGGGCTGTAGTCTAGTGGGCTGTATTCTAGTGGGCTGTATTCTAGTGGGCTGTAGTCTAGTGGGCTGTAGTCTAGAGGGCTGTATTCTAGTGGGCTGTATTCTAGTGTGCTGTAGTCTAGTGGGCTGTATTCTAGTGGGTTGTATTCTAGTGGGCTGTATTCTAGTGGGATGTAGTCTAGAGGGCTGTATTCTAGTGGGCTGTATTCTAGCGGGCTCTAGTCTAGAGGGCTGTATTCTAGTGGGTTATATTCTAGTGGGCTGTATTCTAGTGGGCTGTATTCTAATGGGTTGTATTCTAGTGGGCTGTATTCTAGTGGGCTGTATTGTAGTGGGCTGTATTCTAATGGGTTGTATTCTAGTGGGCTGTATTCTAGTGGGATGTATTCTAATGGGTTGTATTCTAGTGGGCTGTATTCTAGCGGGCTGTATTCTAGTGGGCTGTATTCTAATGGGCTGTATTCTAGTGAGCTGTAGTCTAGTGGACAGTATTCTAGTGGGCTGTAGTGTAGTGGGCTGTATTCTAGTGGGCTGTATTCTAGTGGGCTGTATTCTAGTGGGCTGTATTCTAGTAGGCTGTATTCTAATGGGTTGTATTCTAGTGGGCTGTATACTAATGGGTTGTATTCTAGTGGGCTGTAGTGTAGTGGGCTGTAGTCTAGTGGGCTGTATTCTAGTGGGCTGTATTCTAGTGGGCTGTAGTCTAGTGGGCTGTAGTCTAGAGGGCTGTATTCTAGTGGGCTGTATTCTAGTGTGCTGTAGTCTAGTGGGCTGTATTCTAGTGGGTTGTATTCTAATGGGTTGTATTCTAGTGGGCTGTATTCTAGTGGGCTGTATTCTAATGGGCTGTATTCTAGTGGGCTGTATTCTAGTGGGCTGTATTCTAATGGGTTGTATTCTAGAGGGCTGTATTCTAGCGGGCTGTATTCTAGTGGGCTGTATTCTAATGGGCTGTATTCTAGCGGGCTGTAGTCTAGTGGGCAGTATTCTAGTGGGCTGTAGTGTAGTGGGCTGTATTCTAGTGGGCTGTATTCTAGTGGGCTGTATTCTAGTGGGCTGTAGTGTAGTGGGCTGTATTCTAGTGGGCTGTAGTCTAGTGTGCTATAGTCTAGTGGGCTGTATTCTAGTGGGCTGTATTCTAGTGGGCTGTATTCTAGTGAGCTGTATTCTAATGGGTTGTATTCTAGTGGGCGGTATTCTAATGGGCTGTATTCTAGTGGGCTGTAGTGTAGTGGGCTGTAATCTAGTGGGCTGTATTCTAGTGGGCTGTATTCTAGTGGGCTGTAGTGTAGTGGGCTGTATTCTAGTAGGCTGTATTCTAGTGGGCAGTAGTGTAGTGGGCTGTATTCTAGTGGGCTGTATTCTAATGGGTTGTATTCTAGTGGGCTGTATTCTAGTGGGCTGTATTCTAATGGGTTGTATTCTAGTGGGCTGTATTCTAGTGGGCTGTATTCTAGTGGGCTGTATTCTAGTGGGCTGTATTCTAGTGGGCTGTAGTCTAGTGTGCTATAGTCTAGTGGGCTGTATTCTAGTGGGCTGTATTCTAATAGGTTGTATTCTAGTTGGCTGTATTCTAGTGGGCTGTATTCTAGTGGGCTGTATTCTAGTGGGCTGTATTCTAATGGGTTGTATTCTAGTGGGCTGTATTCTAATGGGCTGTATTCTAATGGGCTGTATTCTAGTGGGCTGTAGTCTAATGGGCTGTATTCTAATGGGTTGTATTCTAGTGGACTGTATTCTAATGGGTTGTATTCTAGTGGGCTGTAGTGTAGTGGGCTGTAGTCTAGTGGGCTGTATTCAAGTGGGCTGTATTCTAGTGGGCTGTAGTCTAGTGGGCTGTAGTCTAGAGGGCTGTATTCTAGTGGGCTATATTCTAGTGTGCTGTAGTCTAGTGGGCTGTTTTCTAGTGGGTTGTATTCTAGTGGGCTGTATTCTAGTGGGATGTAGTCTAGAGGGCTGTATTCTAGTGGGCTGTATTCTAATGGGTTGTATTCTAGTGGGCTGTATTCTAGTGGGCTGTATTCTAATGGGTTGTATTCTAGTGGGCTGTATTCTAGTGGGCTGTATTCTAGTGGGCTGTATTCTAATGGGTTGTATTCTAGTGGGCTGTATTCTAGTGGGCTGTATTCTAGTGGGCTGTATTCTAGTGGGCTGTATTCTAGTGGGCTGTAGTCTAGTGTGCTATAGTCTAGTGGGCTGTATTCTAGTGGGCTGTATTCTAATGGGTTGTATTCTAGTTGGCTGTATTCTAGTGGGCTGTATTCTAATGGGTTGTATTCTAGTTGGCTGTATTCTAGTGGGCTGTATTCTAGTGGGCTGTATTCTAGTGGGCTGTATTCTAATGGGTTGTATTCTAGTGGGCTGTATTCTAATGGGCTGTATTCTAATGGGTTGTATTCTAGTGGGCTGTATTCTAGTGGGCTGTAGTCTAATGGGCTGTATTCTAATGGGTTGTATTCTAGTGGGCTGTATTCTAATGGGTTGTATTCTAGTGGGCTGTAGTGTATTGGGCTGTAGTCTAGTGGGCTGTATTCTAGTGGGCTGTATTCTAGTGGGCTGTAGTCTAGTGGGCTGTAGTCTAGAGGGCTGTATTCTAGTGGGCTATATTCTAGTGTGCTGTAGTCTAGTGGGCTGTTTTCTAGTGGGTTGTATTCTAGTGGGCTGTATTCTAGTGGGATGTAGTCTAGAGGGCTGTATTCTAGTGGGCTGTATTCTAGCGGGCTCTAGTCTAGAGGGCTGTAGTCTAGTGGGCTGTATTCTAATGGGTTGTATTCTAGTGGGCGGTATTCTAATGGGCTGTATTCTAGTGGGCTGTAGTGTAGTGGGCTGTATTCTAGTGGGCTGTATTCTAGTGGGCTGTATTCTAGTGGGCTGTATTCTAGTGGGCTGTATTCTAATGGGTTGTATTCTAGTGGGCTGTATTCTAGTGGGCTGTATTCTAGTGGGCTGTATTCTAGTGGGCTGTATTCTAGTGGGCTGTAGTCTAGTGTGCTATAGTCTAGTGGGCTATATTCTAGTGGGCTGTATTCTAATGGGTTGTATTCTAGTTGGCTGTATTCTAGTGGGCTGTATTCTAGTGGGCTCTATTCTAGTGGGCTGTATTCTAATGGGTTGTATTGTAGTGGGCTGTATTCTAATGGGCTGTATTCTAATGGGTTGTATTCTAGTGGGCTGTATTCTAGTGGGCTGTAGTCTAATGGGCTGTATTCTAATGGGTTGTATTCTAGTGGGCTGTATTCTAATGGGTTGTATTCTAGTGGGCTGTAGTGTAGTGGGCTGTAGTCTAGTGGGCTGTATTCTAGTGGGCTGTAGTCTAGTGGGCTGTAGTCTAGAGGGCTGTATTCTAGTGGGCTGTATTCTAGTGTGCTGTAGTCTAGTGGGCTGTATTCTAGTGGGTTGTATTCTAGTGGGCTGTATTCTAGTGGGATGTAGTCTAGAGGGCTGTATTCTAGTGGGCTGTATTCTAGCGGGCTCTAGTCTAGAGGGCTGTAGTCTAGTGGGTTGTATTCTAGTGGGCTGTATTCTAGTGGGCTATATTCTAATGGGTTGTATTCTAGTGGGCTGTATTCTAGTGGGCTGTATTCTAGTGGGCTGTATTCTAATGGGTTGTATTCTAGTGGGCTGTATTCTAGTGGGCTGTATTCCAATGGGTTGTATTCTAGTGGGCTGTATTCTAGCGGGCTGTATTCTAGTGGGCTGTATTCTAGTGGGCTGTATTCTAATGGGTTGTATTCTAGTGGGCTGTATTCTAGTGGGCTGTATTCTAGTGGGCTGTATTCTAATGGGTTGTATTCTAGTGGGCTGTATTCTAGTGGGCTGTATTCTAGTGGGCTTTATTCTAATGGGTTGTATTCTAGTTTGCTGTATTCTAGTGGGCTGTAGTCTAGTGTGCTGTATTCTAATGGGTTGTATTCTAGTGGGCTGTATTCTAATGGGTTGTATTCTAATGGGTTGTATTCTAGTGGGCTGTATTCTAATGGGCTGAATTCTAATGGGTTGTATTCTAGTGGGCTGTATTCTAGTGGGCTGTAGTCTAATGGGCTGTATTCTAATGGGTTGTATTCTAGTGGGTTGTATTCTAATGGGTTGTATTCTAGTGGACTGTAGTGTAGTGGGCTGTAGTCTAGTGGGCTGTATATTAGTGGGCTGTATTCTAGTGGGCTGTATTCTAGTGGGCTATAGTCTAGTGGTGAGTGCAGTGAGTGTGTGTCAATGCTGGGTGTTGCTCAGTTGGTTTGGTAATGTCTAGCAGTAGAAAATGAAACAGATTTTGAGTGGGTCCAGGAAGAGTATCGAACAGTTTTATCATTTAATCTTTTTCATATTATTTACACTTGGAAAATGTGACAATTGTTGACTCTACAATTATAACAGGTATAATTCATCTATAGCAGTGTAATTAATATAACAGATATAACTAATCTACAACAGTGTGATTAAGAGCTACAGGATCAAAGAGGACAAATCAATGACTGTTTAGAGTCTAGAGCAGAAACCATCTGTATGTTTAGCATGGTTTGAAAATGTATGCACTCACTAACTGTAAGTGGCTCTGGATAAGAGCGTCTGCTAAATGACTAAAATGTAAATGTAAATGTATTGAATAGGAAGTCTGATTTTGAAAATAACCTAATGATACAAAGATGAGCAGGTGTTTAAACTGAAGATATTCATTCGAGGTAAAGTAAACAAACCCTTTGACTGAGGTTCAGAAAGTGGAGGTGTGAAGTCACAGGTGTGATTTCATTACATTCTGTGTCGATCTGTGCACAGCTGTGAGGGCGTGGCGGTATACCAGAGAGCATCATGGGTAAAGCAGGAGGGCCTGCCCTCCCTCCAAGGGTATGAATACATTTGACACTTAAGTTTCATCAGAATAGCATGTAATATTCAAAGGATTCTGGTATTTATCCATACATATCGATCAATATGTCGATCCATTTATCTTAAAATATACATTGACTCTATATATTTTAGTTTGCCCATCTGGTCCACAGAACATAATGCATGTTTTTTTAATAGCATATTATGATTCTGTCCCCCTACACTGAAGCACATCTCTATTTCTCTCTCTCTCCCTCTCTCTCTCTCTCTCTCTCTCCTCTCTCTCTCTCTCTCTCTCTCTCCCTCTCTCTCTCTCTCTCTCTCTCTCTCTCTCTCTCTCTCTCTCTCTCTCTCTCTCTCTCTCTCTCTCTCTCTCTCTCTCTCTCTCTCTCTCTCTCTCTCTCTCTCTCTCTCTCTCTCTCTCTCTCTCTCTCTCTTCTCTCTCTCTCTCTCTCTCTCTCTCTCTCTCTCTCTCTCTCGTCTCTCTCTCTCTCTCTCTCTCTCCCTCTCTCTCTCTCTCTCTCTCTCTCTCTCTCTCTCTCTCTCTCTCTCTCTCTCTCTCTCTCTCTCTCTCTCTCTCGTTCTCTCTCTCTCTCTCTCTCTCTCTCTCTCTCTCTCTCTCTCTCTCTCTCTCTCTCTCTCTATATATATATATATATATATATATATATATATCTGTATCTCTCTCTCTGTATCCAGGGCCCCAGGTGTGCCTGGAAACAATAAAAACACTAAATAAATGACCCAGATCAACACAAAGCCGTTCATTGTTATTATTGCTATTCATTCTCCCTTTAGTTTGTTTATCTTTACTTTCACAGCATCACAGGAGATAATCTGGTGCGTAAAAGCGCTGGGGGATTAAGCTCTAGCACCCTGCGCTCTCCCTCTATCCTTCCCTCCCTCGCTTTCTCCCTTGTTCCTTCGCCCTCACCACCTCCCTCCCTTTTTCTCTATATCATTCCCTCTATCCCTTCCTCTATCCTTCCCTGGTTCCCTCAATCTTACCACCACCCTCCATCTCTCTCTCCCCCCATCACTGCCTGTCACTTACATCCCTCCATCCCTCTCTCCATCCCTCCCTCCCTGTCACTCCATGCCTCCCTCACAATCTAATCTCACACGATCTAACCTCACCATCTCTCCTGCTGGCTTGATGTAGAAGATAAGGCCAGGAAATACAGAGGTAGATGTAGAGGTAGAGAGGTAAAGGTAGAGAGGTAGAGGTAGAGAGGTAGAGGTAGAGGTAGAGGTAGAGGTAGAGGTAGAGGTAGAGAGGTTGAGAGGTAAAGGTAGAGAGGTAGAGGTAGAGAGGTAGAGGTAGAGGTAGAGGTAGAGGTAGAGAGGTAGAGGTAGAGGTAGAGGTAGAGAGGTAGAGAGGTAGAGGTAGAGGTAGAGAGGTAGAGGTAGAGGTAGAGAGGTAGAGGTAGAGGTAGAGGGTAGAGAGGTAGAGAGGTAGAGGTAGAGAGGTAGAGAGGTAGAGGTAGAGAGGTAGAGGTAGAGAGGTAGAGAGGTAGAGGTAGAGAGGTAGAGAGGTAGAGAGGTAGAGAGGTAGAGGTAGAGAGGTAGAGAGGTAGAGAGGTAGAGAGGTAGAGGGAGAGGTAGAGGTAGAGGTAGAGAGGTGAGAGGTAGAGAGGTAGAGGTGGTGAGGGTAGAGAGGTAGAGGTAGAGAGGTAGGGTGAGAGGTAGAGGTAGAGTGAGGGTAGGTAGAGGTAGAGGTAGAGAGGTAGAGGTAGAGGTGAGGGTGAGGTAGAGAGGTAGAGAGGTGGAGGTAGAGAGTAGGGGGTAGAGAGGTAGAGAGGTAGAGGTAGAGAGGTAGAGGTAGGAGAGGTAGATGGAGAGGTGGAGAGGTAGAGAGGGTAGAGGTAGAGAGAGGTAGAGGTAGTGAGGTAGAGAGGTGAGAGGTAGAGGGGGTGGAGAGGTAGAGAGGTGGGAGAGGGGAGGGGTGAGGGGTAGAGGTAGAGAGGTAGAGGTAGAGAGGGTAGAGGTAGAGTAGAGGTAGAGGAGGTGGGGTAGAGAGGTAGGAGGAGGTAGAGGTGAGGTAGAGAGGTGGAGAGGGTAGAGGGGTAGAGAGGTGGGAGAGGTAGGAGGTAGAGAGGTAGAGAGGTAGGGAGGTAGAGGGTGGGGTAGAGAGGTAGAGGTGAGAGGTAGAGAGGTAGAGGTGAGAGGTGGAGAGGTAGAGGTGAGGGTGAGAGGTAGAGAGGTGGGTGAGGTAGAGGTGAGGTAGAGGTAGAGGTGGGTAGAGGTAGAGGTGGGGTAGAGAGGTAGAGGTGAGGGTAGAGAGGGTAGAGAGGTATGGTAGAGGTAGAGAGGTAGAGGTAGATGGTAGAGGGTAGAGGTAGGGGTAGAGGTAGAGAGGAGAGGGGTAGAGAGGTGGAGAGGTGGAGGTAGAGGTGAGAGGTAGAGAGGTAGAGAGGTAGAGGTAGAGAGGTAGAGGGTAGAGGTAGAGAGGTGAGGGTGGGGTAGAGAGGTGGAGTGAGGTGAGAGGTAGGTAGAGAGGTAGAGGTAGAGGTAGAGGTAGAGAGGTAGAGGAAGGTAGGTACAGCGGTAGAGGTATCGAGGTAGAGGTATTTTTGTATTTGTATTTATTAAGGATCCCCATCAGCAGTGCCTTCGGAAAGTATTCAGACCCCTTGACTTTTTCACAATTTTGTTACATTTTTCTAAAATGGATCAAATAAAACAAAATCCTCAGCAATCTACACACAATACCCCATAATGACAAAGCGAAAACAGGTTTTTAGATTTTTTTGCAAAATGTATTACTAATAGAAAAATGAAATATCTTATTGACATAAATATTCAGATCCTTTGCTATGAGACTCGAAATTGAGCTCAGGTGCATCATGTTTCCATTGATCATCCTTGAGATGTTTCTACAACTTGATTGGAGTCCACCTGTGGTAAATTCAATTGATTGGACATGATTTAGAAAGGCACACACCTTTCTATATAAGGTCCCACAGTTGACAGTGCATGTCTGAGCAAAAACTAAGCCATTGGGTCGAAGGAATTGTCCGTAGAGCTCGGAGACAGGATTGTGTCAAGGCACAGATCTGGGGAAGGGTACCAAAACATTTCTGCAGCATTGAAGGTCCCCAAGAACACAGTGGCCTCCATCATTCTTAAATGGAAGAACTTTGGAACCATCATGACTCTTCCTAGAGCTGGCCGCCCGGCCAAACTTAGCAATCGGGGGAGAAAGGCCTTGGTCAGTGAGGTAACCAAGAACCCAATGGCCACTCTGACAGAGCTACAGAGTCCCTCTGTGGAGATGGGAGAACCTTCCAGAAGGACAACCATCTCTGCAGCACTCCACCAATCAGGCCTTTATGGTAGAGTGGCCAGACGGAAGCCAATCCTCAGTAAAAGGCACATGACAGCCCGCTTGGAGTTTGCCAAAAGGCACCTAAAAGACAGACCATGAGAAACAACATTCTCTGGTCTGATGAAACCAAGATTGAACTCTTTGGCCTGAATGCCAAGCGTCATGTCTGGAGGAAACCTGGCACCATCCCTACAGTGAAGCATGGTGGTGGCAGCATCATGCTGTGGGGATGTTTTTCAGAGGCAGGGACTGGGAGACTAGTCAGGGCCGAGGGAAAGATGAACGGAGCAAAGTACAGAGAGATCCTTGATGAAAACCTGCTCCAGAGCGCTCAGGACATCAGACAGAGGTGAAGGTTCACCTTACAACAGGATAACGATCCTAAGCACACAGCCAAGACAACGCAGAAGTGGCTTCGGGACAAGTCTCTGAATGTCCTTGAGTGGCCCAGCCAGAGCCCAGACTTGAATCCGATCAAACATCTCTGGAGAGACCTGAAAATAGCTGTGCAGCGACGCTCCCCATCCAACCTGACAAAGCTTGAGAGGATCTACAGAGAAGAATGGGAGAAACTCCCCAAATGCAGGTGTGCCAAGCTTGTAGCGTCATACCCAAGAAGACTCGAGGTTGTAATCGCTGCCAAAGGTGCTTCAACAAAGTACTGAGTAAAGGGTCTGAATACTGTGGGACCTTATATACGTAGACAGGTGTGTGCCTTTCCAAATCGTGTCCAATCAATTGAATTTACCACAGGTGGACTCCAATCAAGTTGTAGAAACATCAAATCAAATCAAATCAAATATTATTGGCCACATGCGCCGAATACAACAGGTGCAGACATTACAGTGAAATGCTTACTTACAGCCCTTAACCAACAGTGCATTTATTTTAAACAAAAAAGTAAAAATAAAACAACAACAAAAAAAGTGTTGAGAAAAAAAGAGCAGAAGTAAAATAAAATAACAGTAGGGAGGCTATATATACAGGGGGGTACCGGTGCAGAGTCAATGTGCGGGGGCACCGGCTAGTTGAGGTAGTTGAAGTAATATGTACATGTGGTTAGAGTTAAAGTGACTATGCATAAATAAGTAACAGAGTAGCAGCAGCGTAAAAGGATGGGGTGGGGGGGCAGTGCAAATAGTCCGGGTAGCCATGATTAGCTGTTCAGGAATCTTATGGCTTGGGGGTAGAAGCTGTTGAGAAGTCTTTTGGACCTAGACTTGGCACTCCGGTACCGCTTGCCGTGCGGTAGCAGAGAGAACAGTCTATGACTAGGGTGGCTGGAGTCTTTGACAATTTTGAGGGCCTTCCTCTGACACCGCCTGGTATAGAGGTCCTGGATGGCAGGAAGCTTGGCCCCAGTGATGTACTGGGCCGTACGCACAACCCTCTGTAGTGCCTTGCGGTCGGAGGCCAAGCAGTTGCCATACCAGGCGGTGATGCAACCAGTCAGGATGCTCTCGATGGTGCAGCTGTAGAATTTTTTGAGAATCTGAGGACCCATGCCAAATCTTTTCAGTCTCCTGAAAGGTCAATGGAAACAATGGAAACAGGATGCACCTGAGCTCAATTTCAAGTCTCATAGCAAAGGGTCTGAATACTTATGTAAATAAGGTATTTCTACAAAGCTATTCCTGCTTTGTCATTGTGGGGTATTGATGAGGAGAAAAAACAATTTATTCAATTTTAGAATAAGGCTGTGATGTAACAAAATGTGGAAAAAGTCAAGGGGTCTGAATACTTTCCGAATGCACTGTAGCTTTTGTTCATAAGCACATGATTACTGCATTCAATAGCTGTAGGATCAGCAGAGGCATTCAGGACAGTCAGAGGGACATCAGTTAGGTTACTTACATTGTGTATACCAACGCCCATGGGTTAATGTAAATTTGCTGAAGCATTATGACAACTCAGCGACACAATGGTAGCGATTAACTGAGCTGGGATTGGGTCATTGATAAGTCATTGCCTTATAATGCTGTGAAAGGATCCAGGAACCCAAATTATTTGGGTGGATCCCATCCTCCTTATAAAACGAGCTTTGTTTCCAGAAGGTTTCAAAATAAATGTGATACCCACAGAGCTGCAATAGTCACATAGCCAGTTATGGGGGGCTAAAAGTCTGCTGAAACGTTCAATGCCACCAATTAGGGCTAGATGTTATGGGGTGTTTGTTGGTGTCAAGCAGAGACACAATCAGTTCTTTAAAATCCATCTTCAGCTGTTCTGAGGTGCCCTTCATAATGTCATTGTATCCCACATTAACCATGATAGACTTCATTTCCTGATGCAGGTTCAAAATGTTTGGGAGCAGCTTATTGATGTCCTGTACTCGTGCTCCTGGATAGCACAACGTTTTTGCTCTAGGGACTGAGACATTTCTCACCATTGAACTGCCCAATACAAAGGCCGGAGAAGGGGTTGGGGAAATCCGCCCTCACACAATTTGTGGAACCTTCATGGGCCCACGAGAAGCAGGATAGCGTACGCCCGCAGTTCCCGGTGATAGGTCCAGACCTCCCTTCAGCAGGCAGAGCGCGGTCAGACCCAGAGAGAGGTAAAGGAGCTGAATTCGATGATGAAGCCGCTGTTGGAGTCAACGTAGACACAGGCAGTCCCAGCGATGAAAGCGCAGGTAGATCAGTCACCAGGCCGGAGAAGCTATTCTTCATGTCGATCTACTTCGGACCTCTTGCAAACACTAGCCCGTTTAGCAGCATGCCGCTGCCTTCGGTTTCCACGACTTGTGACATGGGACCAGCGCTGATTGGAACAATCCTCTTGCTGTCCTCCGTCTACTCCACTACAAGATGGAGGAGGAGAAGCAGATGGAGACAACTTCCTTGGCAGGCAAGTTCCAGGTAGCGCAGGCCATTCGGATTGGGAGAGATGACAAGGCTGGGATACATCCATCAAGCCCGAACGACGTCCAGCCACAGGAGTTGAGAATGAGAAAGTTCCAATTAGCGTTTTTTTTGCGTTCCGGATGTTCCGGTTTTCAGGGGAAATGAAAAGAGAGCCCCTGAAGCGACTTCCGCTTTTGAACGTTAACAAAGCAACAATCCATCTTAACTCCTCCTCCACATTTAATGGGTTGGTTGAATAGTGGTTGAACCTCTCAATAATTGTTTTATTTTCAGGACCAGTATTTAAGGGTATCCAGTTTCAGGTGTTTCTCTTACGCCTGCTACTTTAGGTTAACACTCAGGTAGACACACAGCAGACAGGAGACTAACCATAAAGGACTTGGTGTTACCTTAGATTTTAAACTGTCATGGTCAAAACATATAGATTCAATGGTTGTAAAGATGGGGAGAGGTCTGTCCGTCATTTTTGACACCACACTCCACAAAGCAAGTCCTGCAGGCTTTAGTTTTATTTTATCTTGATTTTTGTCCAGTCATATGGTCAAGTGCTGCAAAGAAAGACCTAGTTAAGCTGCAGCTGGCCCAGAATAGAGCGGCACATCTTGCTTTTCATTGAAAACCGAGGGCTAATATTAATACTTTGCATGCCGGTCTCTCTTGCCTAAGAGTTGAGGAAAGACTGATTGCGTCACATCTGCACAGACCCACGTGCTCACAACCCCATCTTCAGCGCCCTCATTACTCTCCACCACATGGCCTCAAACTGCACCATTTCTTTTCGCTCTATTTCTCTCAATTCAATTCAAAGGGGCTTTCTTGGCATGGGAAAAATATGTTTACATTGCCAAAGCAAGTCTCTCTCTCTCTCTCTCTCTCTCTCTCTCTCTCTCTCTCTCTCTCTCTCTCTCTCTCTCTCTCTCTCTCTCTCTCTCTCTCTCTCTCTCTCTCTCTCTCTCTCTCTCTCTCTCTCAATTCAATGTTGTTGTTTTTTTTCTTCAATTTAAGGGCTTTATTGGCATGGGAAACGTATGTTAACATTGCCAAAGCAAGTGAGGTAGATAGTAAACAAAAGTGAAATAAACAATAAATATTAACAGTAAACATTACACTCAGAAGTTTCAAAAGAATAAAGACATTTCAAATTATGTATATATACAGTGTTGTAACAATGTGCAAATAGTTAAAGTACAAATGGGAAAATAAATAAACATAAACATGGGTTGTATTTACAATGGTGTTTGTTCTTAATTGGTTGCCCTTTTCTTGTGGCAACAGGTCACAAATCTTGCAGCTGTGATGGCACACTGTGGTTTTTCACCCAGTAGATAAGGGATTTTTATCAAAATTGGGTTTGTTTTCAAATTCTTTGTGGATCGTTGTAATCTGAGGGAAATATGTCTCTCTAATATGGTCATACATTTGGCAGGAGGTTAGGAGGTGCAGCTCAGTTTCCACCTCATTTTGTGGGCAGTGTGCACATAGCCTGTCTTCTCTTGTGAGCCAGGTCTGCCTACGGCGGCCTTTCTCAATAGCAAGGCTATGCTGACTGAGTCTTTACATAGTCAAAGCTTTCCTTAAGTTTGGGTCAGTCACAATGGTCAGGTATTCTGCCACTGTGTATTCTCTGTTTAGGGCCTAATAGCATTCTAGTTTGCTCTGTTTTTTTGTTAATTCTTTCCAATGTGTCAAGTAATTCTCTTTTTGTTTTCTCATGATTTGGTTGGGTCTAATTGTGTTGTTGTTGTTGTTGTTGTTGTTGTTGTTGTTGTTGTTGTTGTTGTTGTTGTTGTTGTTGTTGTTGTTGTTGTCCTGGGGCTCTGTGGGGTCTGTTTGTGTTTGTGAACAGAGCCCCAGGACCAGCTTACTTAGGGGACTCTTCTCCAAGTTCATCTCTCTGTAGGTGATGTCTTTGTTATGGAAGGTTTGGGAATCGCTTCCTTTTAAGTGGTTATAGAATTTAACGGCTCTTTTCTGGATTTTGATAATTAGCGGGTATTGGCCTAATTCTGCTCTGCATGCATTATTTGGTGTTTTTCGTTGTACACAGAGGATATTTTTGCAGAATTCTGCATGCAGAGTCTCAATCTGGTGTTTGTCCCATTTTGTTAATTCTTGGTTGGTGAGCGGACCCCAGACCTCACAACCATAAAGGGCAATGGGTTCTATAACTGACTCAAGTATTTTTTGCCAGATCCTAATTGGTATGTCAAATTTGATGTTCCTTTTAATGGCATAGAAGGCCCTTCTTGCCTTGTCTCTCAGATCGTTCACAGCTTTGTGGAAGTTACCTGTGTTTAGGCCGAGGTATGTATAGTTTTTTGATTGCTCTAGGGCAACGGTGTCTAGATGGAATTTGTATTTGTGGTCCTGGCAACTGGACCTTTTTTGAAACACCATTATTTTTGTCTTACTGAGATTTACTGTCAGGGCCCAGGTCTGACAGAATCTGTACAGAAGATATAGGTGCTGCTGTAGGCCCTCCTTGGTTGGTGACAGAAGCACCAGATCATCAGCAAACAGTAGACATTTGACTTCAGATTCTAGTAGGGTGAGGCCGGGTGCTGCAGACTGTTGCCAATTCGTTGATATATATGTTGAAGAGGGTGGGGCTTAAACTGCATCCCTGTCTCACCCCACGGCCCTGTGGAAAGAAATGTGTGTGTTTTTTGCCAATTTTAACTGTACACTTGTTGTTTGTGTACATGGATTTCATAATGTCGTATGTTTTTCCACCAACCCCACTTTCCATCAATTTGTATAGCAGACCCTCATGCCATATTGAGTCAAAAGCTTTTTTGAAATCAACAAAGCATGAGAAGACTTTGCCTTTGTTTTGGTTTGTTTTCTTGTCGATTAGGGTGTGCAGGGTGAATACGTGGTCTGTCGTACGGTAATTTGGTAAAAAGCCAATTTGACATTTGCTCAGTACATTGTTTTCACTGAGGAAATGAACTAGTCTGCTGTTAATGATAACGCAGAGGAGCTGTTGACGCATATCCCACGGTAGTTATTGGGGTCAAATTTGTCTCCACTTTTGTGGATGGGGTGATCAGTCCTTGGTTCCAAATATTGGGGAAGATGCCAGAGCTAAGGATGATGTTAAAGAGTTTAAGTATAGCCAATTGGAATTTGTGGTCTGTATATTTTATCATTTCATTGAGGATACCATCAACACTACAGGCCTTTTTGGGTTGGCGGGTTTGTATTTTCTCCTGTAGTTCATTCAATGTAATTTTAGAATCCAGTGGGTTCTGGTAGTCTTTAATAGTTGATTCTAAGATTTGCATTTGATCATGTATTTTTTCTGTTTGTTCTTTGTTATAGGGCCAAAAAGATTGGAGAAACAGTTTACCCATACATCTCCGTTTTGGATAGATAGCTCTTCATGTTGTTGTTTGTTTAGTGTTTTCCAATTTTCCCAGAAGTGGTTAGAGTCTATGGATTCTTCAATTATATTGAGCTGATCTCTCTCTGTCTTTCCCTTCTCTCTCCACCCTTTTCCCTCTCTGTCCCTGTTGACAGGGAGAGGGCTGTCAGCCAATCAGTACTTGCTTTTTACCTTTTTTACCCCAGAGTGACATTTCCAAGATGGCTGCTGAGAAGTGTTTAGTTTCTTTCTAACTTTATTCACATCGATCTCGTCACTCCCTAGAACAGCCAGACACATTATATTCCCCCAAAGACCTTAAACAAGAGTGATCAGTTAATAATGTACCTGTGGTATTGATCCAACCTAACCTCCAACCTAACCACGCTATATTAAAGCTCTGTGTGTTGTCGCTGCTCAATCATTCTCTTATTGGACTCTTGCAGATTGATAAGCAAAGTTCCTCATAACAAACACTAGTCCTCTGTGGTCGAGGAAGCGAGGGAGAGAAAATACTTATCAGAAAATGAAAAAGGAGTATTACAGACTGATGTAAAGGTTAGATTCAGAAAGCAACATCTCACAACAGGAGAGTTGAAATCAAATCAAAGTCTTCGCATATTCTATTTCAATCTGCACTTTTCCAACACCTTTCAACTAGTTTTGCTATCCTTACCACTCTGACGTGATGTGAAGTGAAGCTCAGACAGGATCGGTGTTTTAGCTGAGCTGGACAGTCTGTCATGGGTTAGGACGTCTCCTGACTAGACCCGTCACCTAGGACAGAGTAGGCTGGGGTTACCGTCATCCCTCAGTGTCACTTTGAGTCTCTCTTTCCCACTACTTCTCTCTCTCTTTTTCTCTCCCACATTTTCTCCTACTATCTCTCTCTCCCTCTCTTTCTCGCTCTGATCCTCCCTCACTCTTTCCCCTCTCCTCTCCTCTCTCCTCTGTTGTGATGTGATGTGCAGTTTTAGATTCCTACAGGACAGGAAGCTGAACCATCCTAACCTCACCATCTATTAGACCCCATCAGCAGGCCCCATCAGCAAATCAAATCAAATTGTATTTGCCACATGGGCCGAATACAACAGGTGTTGACCTTACAGTGAAATGCTTACTTACAAGCCATTAACCAACAATGCAGTTTTAAGAAAAAAAGTATTAAGTAAAAAATAGATGAGTAAAAAATTAAATAACAGTAGGGAGGCTATATACAGGGGGTACCGGTACAGAGTCAATGTGCGGGGGCACAAGTTAGCCCCATCAACAGGTTCTACCGCAGGTAGGCAGAACAACTTGGGTCTCAACACTGGTCATTTCTTTACATGACAGAGAGAGAGAGGTGTGGGGAGAGAGAGAGAGAGTGAAGGGAGAGATGCAAAAAGAGAGATGCAAAGAGGGAGGGAGGGATGGAGGGGATGGAGGGGGGAACTGGAGAGAGGGAGAGGGAGAGGGAGAGAGGAGACCAAGAGACACACACACACCGACTAGCCCAGCTGTCAGCACCTCTCATTGGTCTAAGATAGCCTCTATGTGACACTGATTACTAAAAGCCCTGATTCAGAGCTTCTCTCCTCCTGCTCTGTTTGGCCACAAATACAGTTGGCTCAGCCACACACACAAGCACACACACACACACACACACACACCACACACACACACACACGCAAGCACACACACACACACAAACACACATTCACACACGCAAGCACACCACACACACACACACACACACACATTAAACCACATTTCATCTCATTTCATTTAACAATCACCTCCTCCTCCTCCTCTGGGATTCAGGCTTTCATTAAAAAGAGCCATAAAGGCCAACCACTTGTCTTCTGCTTCTATTTAAAATCTAGTTATTGGTCGTGTTCAGAGTGTAAATAAATACTAAATAGCATTATTGCTCAGTGAGGCTTCCACTGCTGGGGGTTACGACGGGCGGGTGGGTAGCGGCGCGGGCATGAAAGGGGATGAACTGCAGCATTCATGTATCCCAAATGGCACCCTATTCCCTATATAGTGCAGTACTTAAATGGTTTTATTGAATTTTAAAACATACAGTCCACCTGCAGTGGATCTGCTCAACATTTACATTCCCGTCATTTAACAGACACTACCAAGGGACAGACACTACCAAGGACACTACCAAGGGCACATCGACAGATCTCCCCCCCCCTATCCATTGTCCTCTTTTATAGCTGAAATAATGTTTTTTCTGGCTTGTGTCTCTTTACTTTTGTTGTTCAGTGAGGGTTGCCACCGCCATGCTCTCTCTTCCTATCTGCCTCTTTCTTTCTTTCTTTCTTTCTTTCTTTCTTTCTTTCTCTCTCTTTCTCCCTTTCGCTCTCTTTCGATCTCTTTCGCTCTCTCTTTCTCTCTCTCAGCCTCTCTCTCTGTTGTCTTAGTTAATCTGTATTCCCTTTTTGTCAAACCCAATCCTTTCTTCAAAGCAGCACCTGCAGAAGCTATATCCTCCTCTCTCATTGGTTGCACATTCATTGTTTGCACATTGGTTTGGCCAGCATTATTCCACAATAATACCAGTAAACAACTGAACTCAGAATTGCCAATGTCATTTTGACTTTTTGTTATAGGCTATGTGCCCTATTTGTAATGTAATTGGGTAATATTTGATATAAAGGCTATATTGTATACATCACATGCGACCCATAAATAATACTATGCATTTAATGGACTAAGTCTGTTAAAAAGTAAATCTGACTCCATTTAACATTATAGTAAAACCATGTGCAATCAAGTAGTATGCGTTTAGCTAGGCACAATCAAGGAATGGTCATGAGAAGCGAATATCAAAGGAAGTATTATTTAATAACTTTGTAAAATAAATGGATTCACATACAAGGTATAAAGCTTAAGTTACAAGGCAATAAGGACATTGTGAATGTCATGGATACATTAGAACTAGTAGATATATGGAGGCATAAATATCCTGATCTAGTGAGATATACATGGCGGAGACTCGATCAAGCTAGTCGTCTTGACTTCTTTCTTATCTCATTCTCGTTGGCACCAAAAGTTTAAAAAGTGTTGATAGGGGACAGAATGCGGTCGGACCATCATATAATTGGCATATACATTACTCTTACTGAATTTCCACATGGGCGAGGATATTGGAAATTTTATCAAAGCCTATTGGATGATAATTTATTTATAATTAGAACAAAGGAATTTATAACTTACTTTTTCCGACATAACATAGGTACAGCAAATCCCCTTATTGTGTGAGACACCTTTAAATGTGCCTTTAGAGGCCATGCAATTCAGTACTCATCTCGAAAACAAAAGCAATTTAGGTCAAAATAGTTTGTACTAACAAAGGAAATAGAAAGTCTAACAGAACAGATAGATGGCAATAAAAACTGTACCATAGAGGCTCAGAATAAATTAGAGGAAAAACAAAAAGAAACTGAGAAACTTATTCAAGAAAGATCAAGTGTAATATATTATACAAATAAAGCAAACTGGATGGAATATGGGGAAAAATGCACAAAATTATTTTTTAATCTTCAACATAGGAATGCTACCAAAAAGAATTTAATGAAACTGGTTACAATTGACAGAGTCACCCATGATTCACCAAATGATATTTTGAAGGAGGAAACAAAGTACTTTAAGCATATGTTTTCTTTTCAGTCGCCTCCATCTCCTCTAACTGAAGCTAATTGAAGAGATTTTTTTTCTATTGATAATGTAAAATGAACAGCCATACAGAAAGACTCATGTGCAGGTGAAATTACAGAGGAGGAACTTCTGGATGCAATTAAAGACTTTAAGTCCGGGAAAACTCCAGGATTGGATGGCATACCAGTCAAGGTATACCAAACCTTTTTATATATACTAAGAGGACCGTTATTAGCATGTTTTAACCACTCCTATGTAAATGGTAGATTATCTGACACTCAAGAAGAAGGTATGATCTTATTATTACTGAAACAGGAAACAAGTGGAAAATATAAAGATCCAGTCCATTAAAAAAATTGGAGGCCCCTTACACTTCAGTGTTGTGATGCAAAAATTCTAGCAAAATGTATAGCGCATAGAATTAAAAAAGGTATTATCGGATATTATTCATTCTAATCAGACATGTTTTTTACATGGAAGATACATTGGAGATTTTATAAGGCAAGTATTGGAAACAATAGAACACTATGGAAAATCTTGGAAACCAGGCCTGCTATTCATAGAAGACTTCGAAAAGGCATTTGATAAAGTACGACTGGGGTTTATATATAAATGCCTGGAGCTTTTCAATTTAGGAGAATCTCTTATAAAATGGGTCAAAATCATGTATAGTAACCCTAGGTGTAAAATAGTAAATAATGGCTTTTTCTCAGAAAGTTTTAAACTGTCAAGAGGAGTGAAACAAGGTTGTTCACTATCGGCATATCTATTTATTGTGGCCATCGAGATGTTAGCTATTAAAATCAGATCCAATATTAATATCAGAGGATTAGAAATCCAGGGCTTAAAAACAAAGGTGTCATTGTACGCTGATGATTCATGTTTTCTTTTAAATCCACAACTAGAATCCCTCCACAGCCTCATAGAGGATCTAGATACATTTTCTAACCTCTCTGGATTACAACCAAATTATGACAAATGTACTATATTACGGGGCGGCAGGTAGCTTAGTGGTTAAGAGCGTTGTGCCAGTAACCGAAAGGTCGCTTGTTCTAATCCCCGAGCCGACTAGGTGAAAAATCTGTAGATGTGCCCTTGAGCAAGGCACGTAACCCTAATTGCTCATGTAAGTCACTCTGGATAAAGCATCTGCTAAATGACTAAAATGAAATGAAATGAATTACGTATTGGATCATTAAAAAATAGAATTTTTACATTACCATGTAGTTTATCAATAAAATGGTCTGATGGTGATGTGGATATACTCGGAATACATATCCCAAAGGAAATAAATGATCTCACTTCAATACATTTTAATACAAAGTTAGCAAAAATAGATAAGATCTTGCTACAATGGAAAGGTAAATACCTGTCAATTTGTGGAAAAATCACCCTGATTAACTCTTTAGGATTATCCCAGTTTACCTATTTGCTTATGGTCTTGCCTACGCCTAGCGCACAGTTTTTTAAATTATATGAGAAAAAAATATTCCATTTTATTTGGAACGGCAAGCCAGACAAAATTAAAAGGGCCTATTTATATAATGAATATGAATTCGGAGGACAGAAATGATTAAATATTAAAGCATTAGACCTATCACTAAAAGCTTCAGTCATACAAAAGTTATACTGTCTCACCCAATGCTCAAGAATGGCCTTTTTCCCTTTAATCAGATTACAACCACTCATTTTCAGTTATTTGAAAAGGAAATCATCTCCCAAATATCACTATTTCTAAAACAAGCCATAGAAAGTTGGTTGCAATTTCAATTTATCCTCCAGAAACAACAGAACAAATAATGCAACAAATATTGTGGTTAAATTCAAATATAGTAATTGACAAAAAACCTTTATTTTTTGACAAAATGTTTAAAAAAGGTATAATCTTCATAAATGATATCATCGGTAGGACTGGTGGAGTTATGTCACACATGCAGCTAACAAAAACATATGGAAATGTCTGCTCTACCCAAAATTACAACCAAATAATTGCAGCCTTACCGCAAAAATGGAAGAGGAAAGTGGAAGGGGGAGAAAGTAAGGAACTTGTCTGTCGGCCTTGCATTAAAGAACATAATTGGTTAAGGAAAACTGTGATAAATAAAAAAGTATATCAGTTTCATTTAAGGACCAAAGGATTGACAGCCGTCCCATATAGATTGCAAAATAGTTGGGAAGAGATTTTATGTGTTTATGAACTGACACGCAAAACGACACCGGATTCAAAAATTAGAATCTTTCAATTTAAATTATTATATAAAATTCTTGCTACCAATAGAATGTTTTCTTATATGGGGGATACAATCTTCCCAGCTCTGCAGATTTTGCTGTGAAGAGACAGAATCATTAGATCATTTGTTTTGGTTCTGTCCATTTGTAGCTTGTTTTTGGAATGGCTAAAGGATTGCAATATTTACCTGGAGCTAACCTTGCAGATAGCAATACTGGGTGATCTGAAAAGTCATAGTCAATCGATCAATAATATAATAATACTTTTAGCAAAAATGTTTATTTTTAATTCACAATCTGTAGAAGCAATGAGAATAGAAAGGTTCAAAACTTTTGTAAAACATCACAGTACAGTTGAAATATATATGGCAAATAGAAATCCTATATAGATGGTGTTAAGAGATAGATGGGAGGTGTTGAATAGAGTTGAAGGATGGGACTAATAACAAATAACAACAAATAATAACAAGATAACTAATAATGTAAGCATACTGTGTCCATAATAAGTATATAGGTTGTATGTTGGGAGCTTTTGGGAAAGAGCACAGTTATAAAGATATGGCATATAGAACCAAACCGAATGGACATCATGAAAATGATCGGAGAGGTTGAGAGTAGAAGAAGTTCAGGAGCAAAAAAAAATACAATTGAATTATTGTAAAATTGACTGTGTCCATAAAATGTAGATAGTAAGTATAAGCTGGAAGTAGAGGCCTAAGCATTGTTGTTCACCAATTTACCCCAAGTAGGGAAAGGATGGCGGGGTTGGAAAGTAATAAAGGGGAGTATATATATATATAAAACATGGGGGATTGGAAGTGATGCAGACAATTAGATTGATGGAAGTTACAATCTATCTGCAATATTAAGCTGATCTACCCCCAAGTAAAAAAAAATATAAAAAATTAAAAAAGTTACAAGGCAATACTGACATTAACAAAGCTTAATTTTAGACATATAAAGTGAGGGAAAAAAGTATTTGATCCCGTGCTGATTTTGAACGTTTGCCCACTGACAAAGAAATTATCAGTCTATAATTTTAATGGTAGGATTATTTGAACAGTTAAAGACAGAATAACAACAACAAAATCCAGAAAAACGCATGTCAAAAATGTTATAAATTGATTAGCATTTTAATGAGGGAAATAAGTATTTGACCCCATCTCAATAAGAAAGATTTCTGGCTCCCAGGTGTCTTTTATACAGGTAACGAGCTGAGATTAGGAGCACACTCTTAAAGGGAGTGCTCCTAATCTCAGCTTGTTACCTGTATAAAAGACACCTGTCCACAGAAGCAATCAATCAATCAGATTCCAAACTCTCCACCATGGCCAAGACCAAAAAGCTCTCCAAGGATGTCAGGGACAAGATTGTAGACCTACACAAGGCTAGAATGGGCTACAAGACCATCGCCAAGCAGCTTGGTGAGAAGGTGACAACAGTTGGTGCGATTATTCGCAAATGGAAGAAACACAAAATAACTGTCAATCTCCCTCGGCCTGGGGCTCCATGCAAGATCTCACCTCGTGGAGTTGCAATGATCATGAGAACAGTGAGGAATCAGCCCAGAACTACATGGGAGGATCTTGTCAATGATCTCAAGGCAGCTGGGACCATAGTCACCAAGAAAACGATTGGTAACACACTACGCCGTGAAGGACTGAAATCCTGCAGCGCCCGCAAGGTCCCCCTGCTCAAGAAAGCACATATACAGGCCCGTCTGAAGATTGCCAATGAACATCTGAATGATTCAGAGGAGAACTGGGTGAAAGTGTTGTGGTCAGATGAGACCAAAATTGAGCTCTTTGGCATCAACTCAACTCGCCGTGTTTGGAGGAGGAGGAATGCTGCCTATGACCCCAAGAATACCATCCCCACCATCAAACATGGAGGTGGAAACATCATGCTTTGGGGGTTTTTTTCTGCTAAGGGGACAGGACAACTTCACCGCATCAAAGGGACGATGGACGGGGCCATGTACCGTCAAATCTTGGGTGAGAACCTCCTTCCCTCAGCCAGGGCATTGAAAATGTGTCGTGGATGGGTATTCCAGCATGACAATGACCCAAAACACACGGCCAAGGCAACAAAGGAGTGGCTCGAGAAGAAGCACATTAAGGTCCTGGAGTGGCCTAGCCAGTCTCCAGACCTTAATCCCATAGAAAATCTGTGGAGGGAACTGAAGGTTCGAGGGTTTTGCAGAGGGTACTAAGTCATGTTTTGTAAGTACTAAGTCATGTTTTGCAGAGGGGTCAAATACTTATTTCCCTCATTAAAATGCAAATCAATTTATAACATTTTTGACATGTGTTTTTCTGGATTTTGTTGTTGTTATTCTGTCTCTCACTGTTCAAATAAACCTACCATTAAAATTATAGACTGATCATGTCTTTGTCAGTGGGCAAACGTACAAAATCAGCAGGGGATCAAATACTTTTTTCCCTCACTGTATGTATCTGAAACGTATCCACTGAGGAGAACTCTGATGCTATCTATATGGATGTATGATCTCTGTGGTAACTTATATCTCTGCAGGGTGAACTCTAAACTACTGTATGCAAATAGGTTTTATTGTCTTTAGGAATCCAGTTGCGTTGGACTCATCCCCCACTCAACCCTTTGAATGCTGTGACATCCTATGGTGATTGGGACTGAGTGATCAGGTTACTGTAACTAGGTATCGTTTGATTGGTCAATGGTGGTTGGTTTTTGTTTGAAAAACTCTCCCCTTCAAATGTTCTAAATGCAATGAAAGGCCTTTGTTCTGCTTGTCATGTATCCTGCCCATGGAAAAAGGCTGTAGAATAAACTCTAATTTCCTATAGGCGTCTGGCTTGTTAATGCTTTGCCTTGTAACTCTAAGACCTTCATGCCTAGAATAATATCTTATCCAGAGCGACTAGGGTAAAGGGCCTTGTTCAAGGGCACATCGACAGATATTTTTATCTAGTCGGCTCCGGGATTCAAACCAGCAATTCTTTCGATTACTGGCCCAACGCTCTTAACTACTAGGTGACCTGCCGCCTTGTAATACTTGTTGATGCTTTGTAACTGAACCTTTATGCCTTCTATGTGAATCGTTAATTTTACCACGATATTAAATCTATGATATTAAATCCATTCTCAGACATTTCTTGACCTTCCTATTACTGCAACTCAACTATAGTTTTTTGCATATTGTTAAATCATCTTTATGTTTAATGTTAATTGCATAGTCTTATTGCAGGTCTCATTTGAGGTATATAATATAGCCTATATTATCAATATTACTTCACTACACATACACACACACACACGTGCACACACACACTGGGGCTGGGTCGGCCTCTGGAGTGTATGTCCAGACCTTGAAAAGCTCTGTGGACTGCTCTTTGTATAAGAAATGCTGGCAGCTAGCTCCAGGAAGTAGTGATTCTCTACAACTCTCTAGTGTACTGGCCTCCTTGACTTGAATGCGAAGAGATTCTTGGACTGCGGAGTTGACTTCTATTCATCTCTGGTTAACCCTCTGACCAGACTCCGTGAGCTGGTTAACCCACTGACCAGACTCTGTAAACTGGTTAAACATCTGACCAGACACTGTGAGCTGACATCCATTCATCTCTGGTTCACCCTCTGACCAGACTGTGTGAGTTGTGGCTGGATCCCCATATAGCTCAGTTTTCGGGTGGTGTTATTACAATAGGAAGGGATGGTGATGAAACACTATGCATATCAGTGCTGTGTTTCCTCTCTCACACCCATCGCTCTCTCTCCTTCTCTGTCTATGTCTCTTTCAATTCAATTTCAATTTCAATTTCAATTGAAGGGATTTATTGGCATGGGAAACATATGTTAAAATTGCCAAAGCAAGTGAAGTAGATAGTAAACTAAAGTGAAATAAACAATAAAAATGTACAGTAAACAAAAGAATAAAGACATTTCAAATGTCATATTATGTATATATACAGTGTTGTAACAATGTGCAAATAGTTAAAGTACAAATGGGAAAATAAATCAACATAAATATGGGTTGTATTTACAATGGTGTTTGTTCTTCACTGGTTGCCCTTTTCTTGTGGCAACAGGTCACATATCTTGCTGTGGTATTTCACCTAGTAGATAAGGGAATTTATCAAAAGTGGGCTTGTTTTCAAATTCTTTGTGGATCTGTGTAATCTGAGGGAAATATGTGTCTCTAATATGGTCATATATTTGGCAGGAGGTTAGGAAGTGTAGCTCAATTTCCACCTCATTTTGTGGGCAGTGTGCACATAGCCTGTCTTCTCTTGAGAGCCAGGTCTGCCTACGGCGGCCTTTCTCAATAGCAAGGCTATACTCACTGAGTTTGTACATAGTCAAAGCATTCCTTAAGTTTGGGTCAGTCACAGTGGTCAGGTATTCTGCAAGTCGCTCTGGATAAGTAAATGTAAATGTAAATGTGTACTCTGTTTAGGGCCAAAGAGCATTCTAGTTTGCTCTGTTTTTTTTGTTAATTATTTCCAATATGTCAAGTAATTGTCTTTATGTTTTCTCATGATTTAGTTGGGTCTAATTGTGTTGTTGTCCTTGGGCTCTGTGGGGTCTGTTTGTATTTGTGAACAGAGCCCCAGGACCAGCTTGCTTAGGGGACTCATCTCCAAGTTAATCTTTCTGTAGGTGATGGCTTTGTTATGGAAGGTAGAAATATCTTCCTTTTAAGTGGTTATAGAATTTAATGGCTCTTTTCTGGATTTTGATAATTAGCGGGTATCGGCCTAATTCTGCTCTGCATGCATTATTCTGTGTTTTTTGTTGTACACAGAGGATATTTTTGCAGAATTCTGCATGCAGAGTCTCAATTTGGTGTTTGTCCCATTTTGTGAATTCTTGGTTGGTGAGCGGACCCCAGACCTTACAACCATGAAGGGCAATGGGTTCATTAACTGATTAATATATTTTTAGCCAGATACTAATTGGTATGTTGAATTTGATGTTCCTTTTGATGGCATAGAAGGCCCATCTTGCCTTGTCTCTCAGATCGTTCACAGCTTTGTGGAAGTTACCTGTGTTTAGGCCGAGGTATGTATAGTTTTTTGTGAGCTCTAGACCAACGGTGTCTAGATGGAATTTGTATTTGTGGTCCTGGCAACTGGACCTTTTTTGGAACACCATTATTTTTGTCTTACTGAGATTTATTGTCAGGGCCCAGGTCTGACAGAATCTTTGCAGAAGATCTCGGTGCTGCTGTAGGCCCTCCTTGGTTGGTGACAGAAGCACCAGATCATCAGCAAACAGTAGACATTTGACTTCAGATTCTAGTAGGGTGAGGCCGGGTGCTGCAGACTGTTCTAGTGCCCTCGCCAATTCATTGATATACATGTTGAAGAGGGTGGGGCTTAAACTGCATCCCTGTCTCATCCCACGGCCCTGTGGAAAGAAATGTGTGTGTGTTTTTGCCAATTTTAACCGCACACTTGTTGTTTGTGTACATGGATTTTATAATGTCGGATGTTTTTCCCCCAACACCACTTTCCATCAATTTGTATAGCAGACCCTCATGCCAAATTGAGTCAAAAACTTTTTTGAAATCAACAACATGAGAAGACTTTGCCTTTGTTTTGGTTTGTTTTTTTGTCAATTAGGGTGTGTTGTGTGAATATGTGGTCTGTCGTACGGTAATTTGGTAAAAACCTATTTGACATTTGCTCAATAAATTGTTTTCACTGCGGAAATGAACTAGTCTGCTGTTAATGATAATGCAGAAGATTTTCCCAAGGTTGCTGTTGACGCATATCCCACGGTAGTTATTGGGGTCATTCAATGTAATTTTAGAATCCAGTGGGTTCTGGTAGTCTGTAATAGTTGGTTCTAAGATTTGCATTTGATCATGTATATTTTTTGTTGTTTGTTCTTTGTTATAAGGCCAAAAAGATTGGAGAAGTGGTTTACCCATACATTTCCGTTTTGGATAGATAGTTTGTTTAGTGTTTTCCAATTTTCCCAGAAGTGGTTAGAGTCTATGGATTCTTCAATTACATTGAGCTGATTTCTGACATGCTGTTCCTTCTTTTTCCGTATTGTGTTTCTGTATTATTTTAGTGATTCACCATAGTGATGGCGTAGGCTCTGATTTTCTGGGTCTCTATGCTTTTCGTTTCATAGGTTTCTCAATTTCTTTCTTAGGTTTTTGCATTCTTCATCAAACCATTTGTCATTGTTGTTACTTTTCTTTGGTTTTCTGTTAGAGATTTTTAGATTTGATAGGGAAGCTGAGAGGTCAAATATACTGTTTAGGTTTTCTACTGCCAAGTTTACACCTTCACTATTACAGTGGAATGTTTTATCCAGGAAGTTGTCTAAAAGGGATTGAATTTGTTGTTGCGCTCTCTCCCTCTCTGTCTATGTCTCTTTCTCTCTCTCCCTCAGTCTCTCTCTTTCCATCTCTCTCTCCATCCCTCTCTCTCTTTTATAGCAGGGCCAGGGGGGTAGGTACCAGACAGACAGCTGTCAGGGCCATGGGGGTAGGTACCAGACAGACAGCTGTCAGGGCCAGGGGGGTAGGTACCAGACAGACAGCTGTCAGGGCCAGGGGGTAGGTACCAGACAGACAGCTGTCAGGGCCAGGGGGTAGGTACCAGACAGACAGCTGTCAGGGCCAGGGGGTAGGTACCAGACAGACAGCTGTCAGGGCCAGGGGGTAGGTACCAGACAGACAGCTGTCAGGGCCAGGGGGGTAGGTACCAGACAGACAGCTGTCAGGGCCAGGGGGTAGGTACCAGACAGACAGCTGTCAGGGCCAGGGGGGTAGGTACCAGACAGACAGCTGTCAGGGCCAGGGGGGGTAGGTACCAGACAGACAGCTGTCAGGGCCAGGGGGGTAGGTACCAGACAGACAGCTGTCAGGGCCAGGGGGTAGGTACCAGACAGACAGCTGTCAGGGCCAGGGGGTAGGTACCAGACAGACAGCTGTCAGGGCCAGGGGGTAGGTACCAGACAGACAGCTGTCAGGGCCAGGGGGTAGGTACCAGACAGACAGCTGTCAGGGCCAGGGGGGTAGGTACCAGACAGACAGCTGTCAGGGCCAGGGGGTAGGTACCAGACAGACAGCTGTCAGGGCCATGGGGGGTAGGTACCAGACAGACAGCTGTCAGGGCCATGGGGGTAGGTACCAGACAGACAGCTGTCAGGGCCAGGGGGTAGGTACCAGACAGACAGCTGTCAGGGCCATGGGGGTAGGTACCAGACAGACAGCTGTCAGGGCCATGGGGGTAGGTACCAGACAGACAGCTGTCAGGGCCAGGGGGGTAGGTACCAGACAGACAGCTGTCAGGGCCAGGGGGGTAGGTACCAGACAGACAGCTGTCAGGGCCATGGGGGTAGGTACCAGACAGACAGCTGTCAGGGCCATGGGGGTAGGTACCAGACAGACAGCTGTCAGGGCCATGGGGGTAGGTACCAGACAGACAGCTGTCAGGGCCATGGGGGTAGGTACCAGACAGACAGCTGTCAGGGCCATGGGGGTAGGTACCAGACAGACAGCTGTCAGGGCCATGGGGGTAGGTACCAGACAGACAGCTGTCAGGGCCAGGGGGGTAGGTACCAGACAGACAGCTGTCAGGGCCATGGGGGTAGGTACCAGACAGACAGCTGTCAGGGCCATGGGGGTAGGTACCAGACAGACAGCTGTCAGGGCCATGGGGGTAGGTACCAGACAGACAGCTGTCAGGGCCAGGGGGGGTAGGTACCAGACAGACAGCTGTCAGGGCCAGGGGGTAGGTACCAGACAGACAGCTGTCAGGGCCATGGGGGGTAGGTACCAGACAGACAGCTGTCAGGGCCATGGGGGTAGGTACTAGACAGACAGCTGTCAGGGCCATGGGGGTAGGTACCAGACAGACAGCTGTCAGGGCCAGGGGGGTAGGTACCAGACAGACAGCTGTCAGGGCCAGGGGGTAGGTACCAGACAGACAGCTGTCAGGGCCAGGGGGGTAGGTACCAGACAGACAGCTGTCAGGGCCAGGGGGTAGGTACCAGACAGACAGCTGTCAGGGCCAGGGGGTAGGTACCAGACAGACAGCTGTCAGGGCCAGGGGGTAGGTACCAGACAGACAGCTGTCAGGGCCAGGGGGTAGGTACCAGACAGACAGCTGTCAGGGCCATGGGGGTAGGTACCAGACAGACAGCTGTCAGGGCCATGGGGGTAGGTACCAGACAGACAGCTGTCAGGGCCAGGGGGGTAGGTACCAGACAGACAGCTGTCAGGGCCATGGGGGTAGGTACCAGACAGACAGCTGTCAGGGCCATGGGGGTAGGTACCAGACAGACAGCTGTCAGGGCCATGGGGGTAGGTACCAGACAGACAGCTGTCAGGGCCATGGGGGTAGGTACCAGACAGACAGCTGTCAGGGCCAGGGGGTAGGTACCAGACAGACAGCTGTCAGGGCCATGGGGGTAGGTACCAGACAGACAGCTGTCAGGGCCATGGGGGTAGGTACCAGACAGACAGCTGTCAGGGCCAGGGGGTAGGTACCAGACAGACAGCTGTCAGGGCCAGGGGGTAGGTACCAGACAGACAGCTGTCAGGGCCAGGGGGTAGGTACCAGACAGACAGCTGTCAGGGCCATGGGGGTAGGTACCAGACAGACAGCTGTCAGGGCCATGGGGGTAGGTACCAGACAGACAGCTGTCAGGGCCAGGGGGTAGGTACCAGACAGACAGCTGTCAGGGCCATGGGGGTAGGTACCAGACAGACAGCTGTCAGGGCCATGGGGTAGGTACCAGACAGACAGCTGTCAGGGCCAGGGGGTAGGTACCAGACAGACAGCTGTCAGGGCCAGGGGGTAGGTACCAGACAGACAGCTGTCAGGGCCAGGGGGTAGGTACCAGACAGACAGCTGTCAGGGCCAGGGGGTAGGTACCAGACAGACAGCTGTCAGGGCCAGGGGGTAGGTACCAGACAGACAGCTGTCAGGGCCATGGGGGTAGGTACCAGACAGACAGCTGTCAGGGCCAGGGGGTAGGTACCAGACAGA
>NW_025534083.1:157500-210000 GCF_020615455.1 Coregonus clupeaformis | reverse complement strand
AGAGAGAGAGAGAGAGAGAGAAAAGAGCGACAGAGTCCTCAGCCAAAATTACACTCAGTCTGGGAGCACACTCTGTAGGATAGGCTATGATTACCGTAAATGTAGACTAGCCTATGATTACTGTAAATGCAGGCTAGTCTATGATTACCGTAAACGTAGGCTAGTCTATGATTACGTAAATGTAGACTAGTCTATGATTACATAAATGTAGACTAGTCTAAGATTACCGTAAATACAGGCTAGTCTATGATTACCTGAGGTGAGACTGGGAACAACGGTTAGTGAAGTAGATGTGTGGCTTTGTGATGAAGTAACTGTTTATGTGCACTTGCATCTTATGGGAAAACTTACTGTCTAGTCAAAACCTTGACAGCTTCCCAAATGACAACTATTCCCTTCATAGTGCACTACTTTAGAACAGGGCCCATAAGGATGACTTCTGGGACTCAGGCCTAACTGTTGGTCAAATGTTTTGCACTATAAGGGAATAGGGTGTCATTTGGGAGACATGCCTGAACTGTTGCCCCCGACGTAAACAATCCATTTTCTAAGAGCATTGTAGTTAACTGTAGAGAGGTTGCTAACTGCACAATTAACATTAATGTACAGTATGGAAACCCTTCTATTATCACTACAAGGTCCTAAAGCATAGCAACATAACCAACTCAATCCATCTGTTACAGCCTTGTAATAATATACACTTTCTGCTCACTCACTCATCTATTGCTGCAGAAACCAGATCCACAATAATATAACAAAATGTTATATACTGAATACTCTCGCTCAAAGGCCTCTACTGTGTGAAGAGGTTGCTATGATACTGAATACTCTGGCTCAAAGGCCTCTACTGTGTGAAGAGGTTGCTACGGTACTGAATACTCTCGCTCAAAGGCCTCTACTGTGTGAAGAGGTTGCTATGGTACTGAATACTCTGCATGTTTTCGGTATGATCTTCATGGTACAGTAGCCACACGATAGCTGTGAGGACAAACATAGCAACACGAGTACTATCTTTCCAACTGATTACAACCCACATAATGTAGTGTAATATGGTGCGGTAATGTAGTGTAATATGGTGCGGTAATGTAGTGTGATATGGTGCGGTAATGTAGTGTGATATGGTGCGGTAATGTAGTGTAATATGGTGCGGTAATGTAGTGTAATATGGTGCAGTAATGTAGTGTGATATGGTGCGGTAATGTAGTGTAATATGGTGCGGTAATGTAGTGTAATATCGTGCGGTAATGTAATGTAATATGGTGCGGTAATGTAGTGTAATACGGTGAACGTAATTTAGTGTAATATGGTGTGGTAATGTAGTGTGATATGGTGCGGTAATGTAGTGTAATATGGTGCGGTAATGTAGTGTAATATGGTGCGGTAATGTAGTGTAATATGGTGTGGTAATGTAGTGTAATATGGTGCGGTAATGCAGTGTAATATGGTGCGGTAATGTAGTGTAATATGGTGCGGTAATGTAGTGTAATACGGTGAACGTAATGTAGTGTAATATGGTGCGGTAATGTAATGTAATATGGTGCAGTAATGTAATGTAATATGGTGCGGTAATGTAGTGTAATACGGTGAACGTAATTTAGTGTAATATGGTGTGGTTATGTAGTGTGATATGGTGCGGTAATGTAGTGTAATATGGTGCGGTAATGTAGTGTGATATGGTGCGGTAATGTAGTGTAATATGGTGCGGTAATGTAGTGTAATATGGTGCGGTAATGTAATGTAATATGGTGCGGTAATGTAGTGTAATACGGTGAACGTAATTTAGTGTAATATGGTGCGGTAATGTAGTGTAATATGGTGCGGTAATGTAGTGTGATATGGTGCGGTAATGTAGTGTGATATGGTGCTGTAATTTAGTGTAATATGGTGCGGTAATGTAGTGTGATATGGTGCGGTAATGTAATGTAATATGGTGTGGTAATGTAGTGTAATATGGTGCGGTAATGTAGTGTAATATGGTGCGGTAATGTAGTGTGATATGGTGCTGTAATGTAGTGTGATATGGTGCGGTAATGTAGTGTGATATGGTGCTGTAATGTAGTGTGATATGGTGCGGTAATGTAGTGTGATATGGTGCTGTAATGTAGTGTGATATGGTGCGGTAATGTAATGTAATATGGTGTGGTAATGTAGTGTAATATGGTATAGCCTTCTAATGTACTCTGGCTCAGCGCACACTCCCACCCTCTGGTTTCCATTACACATACACACACACACACACACACACACACACACACACACACACACACACACACATGCACACGCACGCACATGCACGCGCACGTAAACGCACACAAACATCAAATCAAATCAAATCACATTTTATTTACCACATGCACCAAATACAATAGGTGTAGACCTTACAGTGAAACGCTTACTTACAAGCCCATAACCAACAATGCAGTTTAAAGTAAAAAAGTGTTAAGTAAAAAATAGATAAGTAAAAAATTATTAAAGAGCAGCAGTAAAATTAAATAACAGTAGGGAGGCTATATACAGGGGGTACCAGTACAGAGTCAATGTGCGGGGGCACAGGCTAGTCGAGGTAATTGAGGTAATATGTACATGTGGGTAGATTTAAAGTGACTATGCAGAGATAATAAACAGAGAGTAGCAGCAGTGTAAAAAGAGGGGGTGGGGGGAACAATGCAAATAGTCCGGGTAGCCATGATTAACTGTTCAGGAGTCTTATGGCTTGTGGGTAGAAGCTGTTAAGAAGCCTTTTGGACATAGACTTGGCGCTCCGATACCGCTTGCCGCGCGGTAGCAGAGAGAACAGTCTATGACTTGGGTGGCTGGAGTCTTTGACAATTTTTAGGGCCTTCCTCTGACACACACACACACACACACACACACACACTTCCATTACATTAATGTTAGCGTCTACCAGGCTAGGTTACTGTAGGCTTGTTGAGAAACGAGGCGAACAGTGTTCATTGGGACTGTCATGGGATTGGATTGAGGGTGACAGACCTAAGCATAAACACACACACACACAAATACGCACACACTGACTGATACAAGCACGCACGCACCGACTCACCCACACACATAAAGTGGGTTATACAGTGGTGTTATTGGATTGAAGCATGACGATCCCAGACCGAGCCCCAGCGCCCGCTTTCACTTATCAGCTGTCTGGCAGATAGGAATTGGCATACTAGCTGTCGTGTGTGTGGTGCACACTCGTTTGCGTGCGTGCGCGCGTGTGTGTGTGTGCATTTGCGTGTGTGGATGTCATAACCAATGAGAGCGGCAGTGAAGCCTCACAATGGAGCTCAAACCGAATCTCCATGTCTGTCTGCCTCCATGAAGCCTCTGGGACACACCTATTAGACTTTATAAACAGCCACGTGATCGTTGAGCGTTAAACTCTACAAGACCGTACCAGCTACATTAGATGGGGCTGGGTATGGGGCTTTGGATGGGGCTGGGGAATGGGCTGCGGATGGGGCTGGGGCTGGGGTTGGGGTTGTGGATGGGGCTTGGACTGGGGCTGGGGATGGGGATGGGGCTTTGGATGGGGCTGGGAATGGGGCTGCGGATGGGGCTGGGGATTGGGTTGGGGTTGGGCTGGGGATGGGGCTTGGGCTGGGACTTGGGATGGGGCTTGGGATGGGGCTTGGGATGGGGCTTGGGATGGGGATGGGGCTTGGAATAGGGCTGGGGATGGGGCTGGGGTTGGGGTTTGAGCTGGGGATGGGGCTGGGGCTGGGGATGGGGTTGGGGATGGGGATGGGACTGGGGATTGGGCTGGGGAATCTCACCCTGTAATTTCATATAGAAAAGTTGAATTTTTACTGCACTTAAAGAGCTTAGAATAATTTTTATATAACAAACAGAGTGAGCTGTCTTTTTCACAGAGTCTTGTTATTATCTACAGGTGTGCCATTCTAACAAGCAGTCTGACATTCCTACGAAGGAAATAATGGGTCTGAATTTTACATGAATGTGTTCTAGAATGCAGCTCTGATTATCACCTGTTGTTCTGGTCCTGTTCTGCTGGCCTGCAGTGTTCTAATCTCTTCTATTCTGTTCTGTCAGGGAAGGAGCTGGTGGGTGGCACGAATATAATCACCTGCTTTTATCGTTCTCTCTCTCTCTCTCTCTCTCTCTCTCTCTCTCTCTCTCTCTCTCTCTCTCTCTCTCTCTCTCTCTAAATATTTATTTCCTGTTCTCTGATTATGTCCCTTTCACCAAACACCCCCCGGCATGGCCTGGCTCGCCAGGCTCCAGTCCCGACAGTGAAATAACAATGTTTTAACAAACGGATATGCCTCAGATCGCCCTAGGATGCCGCAGGCCATTTAATATCTCACAGAGTACAAAGAGCAGAGGAGAAAAAAAGGAGAGAGAGAGAGAGCGAAAAGAGAGAGATATAGATAGAGAGAGAGAGAGAGAGAGAGAGAGAGAGAGAGAGAGAGAGAGAGAGAGAGAGAGAGAGAGAGAGAGAGAGAGAGAGAGAGAGAGAGAGAGAGAGAGAGAGAGAGAGAGAGAGAGAGAGAGAGAGAGAGAGAGAGAGAGCAAAAAGAGAGATATAGATAGAGAGAGAGAGAGAGAGAGAGAGAGAGAGAGAGAGAGAGAGAGAGAGAGAGAGAGAGAGAGAGAGAGAGATTTCCCCAGGAGAAACTCTTTCACATGCAGGTGGCACTATTCCTCTAGATCCCCCATCACTCTTTCTCTCCATCA
Organism: Coregonus clupeaformis; assembly: GCF_020615455.1. NCBI lineage: Eukaryota > Metazoa > Chordata > Actinopteri > Salmoniformes > Salmonidae > Coregonus > Coregonus clupeaformis. The sequence goes on along the minus strand of NW_025534083.1, from coordinate 205,293 downwards.
TTCTTCCACATCCTCTCGTTGTCTCTCTATTACTCCAGTGTATCCCTTTCTCTCTCTCTTTCTATCATTGCTGTAGTACCACCACCTCTCCTCTTTTTTATTCCTTCAGTCTGTTAGTGGAGACGCCTTAGGTGACACTGTGTTCATATTTCAACAGAGGAGGAACCACAGTAATAACACTGTGTGATCCTGATCATACATTACATGGCAATTTGTCTCTTTTATAAAACAGGCAAAGCAAGGTGAGAGGGGAGCGAGGGGAGGGGAGGGGAGTGGAAGTGGAGAGGGGAGGAAGGGAGGACAGGGGAGGGAGGAGAGGGGAGGGTGGAGATGGAGGGGAGTAGTGGAGTGGGGAGATGGAGGGGAGGAGTGGGGAGATGGAGGGGAGGAGAGTGGAGATGGAGGGGAGGAGAGTGGAGATGGAGGGTAGGAGAGGGGAGATGGAGAGGGGAGATGGAGGGGAGGAGAGGGGAGATGGAGGGGAGGAGAGGGGAGATGGAGGGGAGGATAGGGGAGTTGGAGTGGAGGAGAGTGGAGATGGAGGGGAGGAGAGGGGAGATGGAGGGTAGGGAGGGGAGATGGAGGGGAGAAGAGTGGCGATGGAGGGGAGGAGAGGGGAGATGGAGGGGAGGAGAGGGGAGATGGAGGGGAGGAGAGGGGATATGGAGGGGAGGAGAGTGGAGATGGAGGGGAGGAGAGGGGAGATGGAGGGTAGGAGAGGGGAGATGGAGGGTAGGAGAGGGGAGATGGAGGGGAGAAGAGTGGAGATGGAGGGGAGGAAAGGGGAGATGGAGATGAAGGGGAGGAGAGTACAGAGGGGAGGAGAGTGGAGATAGAGGGGAGGGATGGGAGGAGAGGGGAGATAGAGGGGAGGCGAGGGGGGATAGAGGGGAGGAGAGGGGAGATAGAGTGGAGGAGAGAGGAGATAGAGGGAGGGAGGGGAGGAGAGGGGAGATAGAGGGGAGATAGAGGGGAGGAGAGGGGAGGCGAGGGGAGGAGAGGGGGGATAGAGGGGAGGAGAGGGCGTCACTCAGTGATCCCAGCGTTTATCTAAAATAACATTCTTCATCCACACTACTTCCATTACCCTTCACTTACTACCTCCTCTCCTTTATCCTTCTACCTCTTTTTCTCTGTACTCTCACCTCTGCTGTGTTTGGTACTGGCGTCTATTTTGTAACATGTTATGCTGTGTTGTGTTGGTTATGTCATAGAGATGATATATGCTATTCTACTGGTTATGGTCCTAAACCCCAGGGGAGGTTATGTATATGGACCATAGGCTACAGTATATAGATTAAAGACAGAGAGGAGGAGTTAAGCATCACTTCTATGAGACCCTTAGGTTCTCTTGTCTCCCTATGGACCTTCCTCTGGCTTTTTCTATGCTTTATCTCTCCCCCTCTCTCCTTCTCCCTCTCCATATCTCTCCCCCTCTCTCCTTCTCCCTCTCCATATCTCTCCCCCTCTCTCCTTCTCCCTCTCCATATCTCTCTTCCTCACTCTCTGTCTATCTCTCTCCATCCCTTCTCCCTCTCCCTCTCACTCTCCTAACCACCCAGCAAACCAGGAACAAATCAAATCAAATGTTATTTGTCATATGCGCCAAATACAACAGTGAAATGCTTAATAAGTGTTAAGTAAAAAATTGATAAGTAAAAAATAGCAGTAAAATAACAGTAGCGAGGCTATATACAGGGGATACCGGTACAGAGTAAATGTGTTTGGGCACAGGTTAGCCGAGGTAATTGAGGTAATATGTACATGTAGGTAGAGTTAAAGTGCAAATAGTCCGGGTAGCCAGTTGATTAGCTGTTCAGGAGTCTTATGGTTTGTGGGTAGAAGCTGTTAAGAAGCCTTTTGGACCTAGACTTGGCGCTCCGGTACCGCTTTGCTGTGCGGTAGCAGAGAGAACAGTCTATGACTAGGGTGGCTGGAGTCTTTGACAATTTTTAGGGCCTTCCTCTGACACCGCCTGGTATAGAGGTCCTGGATGGCAGGAAGCTTGGCCCCAGTGATGTTCTGGGCCGTACGCACTACCCTCTGTAGTGCCTTGCGGTCGAAGGCCGAGCAGTTGCCATACCAGGCAGTGATGCAACCAGTCAGGATGCTCTCGATTTTGCAGCTGTATAACTTTTTGAGGATCTGAGGACCCATGCCAAATCTTTTCCCAGAACGTTAGCTAAGATTCACATTAACTTCTAGTTGGGTTTTATCCAACATTAGGATGTTAACATCCCAAAAACATTGAAAGAATGTTTTTAATAAAAATAATAAAATAAAATAAAATATCCTAGGAATGTTCTAACATTCACAAAAATGTTGTGCTCAACATCTGTAACAACCACCACATAACTTTCCCCAAAAATTGTCATTAGGTTTCCAGGTAATGTAATAACACAATGTAGAGACAATATTTTCCCAGCAAACCAAAATAGGTTCTGTGAAAGTTCCCAGAACATTCATTAGGTTGCAGCAAATGTTCTCATAACACATACACTGTCAATATCAGTCATTCAGCAGACGTACTTATCCAGAGCGACTTACAAAAGGAATTAGGGTTCAATGCCTTGAACAAGGGAACGTCAACAGAATTTTCATCTAGTCAGTTCGGGGATTCGAACAAGCAACCTTTCGGTTACTGGCCCAACGCTCTTAACCGCTAGTCTACCTGCCGGTATAAAACATTCATCTGATGTATTAAGAACGTTTCCAGAACACATTTTGTCTGATCATTAAATGTTCCCAGAATGTTTCATTACGTTGTCGGAACATTGTGGGGATATGACAAGAAATAGGTTCCCAAAACACTAAAACTGTCAGATAATGTTTGCATCAGGGTGCACAAAACATTGCTTCAATGTTGCAAGAATGTTGACAGAACAGCCTTTTTGAGTTATTTAAAGGTTCCCAGAACATTTAATTAGATTGTGGGAACAGTGTGGGTACATTAGTACCAAATATATATTGGAGAATCATCTGCACAACTGGACAGTTTTTGTCTTTTGGGAAGGCATCTTTTGTGATGTCACCACAATGTTCTTACCAGACTGTTCACAGAACCTAATGAAACATTCTGGGAACATTTAAAGAATATGTTAAATGTGTTCTGGAATGTTCTTGCAACATCAGGCGAATGTTTTATACAAACATTCTATAATCATCAGCACGACTGGACAGTTTTTGTGCTATGAGAACATTTACCCTGACCTAACGAATGTTCTGGGAACTCTCACAGAACCAATTTTGGTTTGCTGTGCAGTCTCCATGTCAAAAACTCTCCATCGTGTCCACTTCTTAACCCTGACACACATACCACTCTGTAAGATCACAAAGCACTCACTCCACTCTCCACTCCACTCTCCACTCTCCACTCTCCACTCTCCACTCTCCACTCTCCACTCTCCACTCTCCACTCTCCACTCTCCACTCCACTCCACTCTCCACTCCACTCCACTCCACTCTCCACTCTCCACTCCACTCTCCACTCTCCACTCTCCACTCCTCACTCCACTCCACTCCACTCCACTCTCCACTCCACCACTCCCAGGCGGAGTCCCAATTGGCACCTTATCCATGCATAGTGCACTACTTTTAACCAACGCCCTATGGCCAATGATAAAAAGTAGTGCACTATATAGGGAAAATGGTGCTGTAATGAACTATTAGTGACCCATTTCAGTGTAAGGGTTTTGCTGTAGTGTTACCAGAGCATAGGAGGCTCCCCAGCTGATATGATCCCCAGCCCGATGCACTTTGATGACAGAGACAGGCTTTGAAGGTCTGATCAAAGTGGCGGAGGCTTTGCTGAGAACGCTGTTCGCTTTGCTGACGAGGAGGCGTGGAGGAATGTGAAGAGAGACAGGAATACTGAAGAGAGAGAGGGAGAGAGAGAGCGAGAGAGAGAGAGAGGTGAGAGGGGAGGGTGGAGGGAAAGAGAAACAGCGACCAAGAGGAAGTGAGAGATAGATAGATAGATAGATAGATAGATAGATAGATAGATAGATAGATAGATAGATAGATAGATAGATAGATAGATAGATAGATAGATAGATAGATAGATAGATAGATAGATAGATAGATAGATAGATAGATAGATAGATAGATAGATAGATAGATAGATAGATAGATAGATAGATAGATAGATAGATAGATAGAGAGAAAGAAAGATCAGAATGGAGAGAGCATGAGAGAGAGGAATGTAGTATTCAGACATAATAAAAGCATACTGTGTATGTCCTTGCTGTTACTGGTGCGTTTCCAGCTTGTTAGAGACAGGAAGAAGCTTAGACTTGTTCGAGAAAAACGAAGCATCAAATTAAGCATTGAACAAAGTCTTAAATGTCATTTACAATTACCTAAGCTTAAATGGCACAAAAACTCCCAGCAGCACAGCAGGTGATAGTGTAATGGAGGACTATTGCAGGAGAGAACACTCTCAGAAGCACTCCTGTAAATGTCTCCTGTAGTACCTCAACTGGCCTGAGGCCTGAGGGGGGCAGCACTGCTGGAGCAGAACCTGTGGGCTAGTTAGTCTTAGAACATGATGTAAAGTAGTGGTCACCAACCGGTCAATCGACTGGTTGAGCTCCAAGGCATTCCTAGTCTATCACCAAACATTTATTTTGTTGCTGTTGACAGTAGGTGCACTTGATTCATCAACCCTAATGCCGGGAAGGCAAAATGTTCCCATTTTGAACCATTTAATGTGTCTGAAGTTAGAATCAGATAGCTTAGATCACCGGGTCTGCAGTTTCCTTGCGCCATAGACTGTAAAAAGAAGCCTCGAATGCACAGCAAAGTTGATACTGTGAGATTTCAAAACTTTTAAAACCATGACTAGAGAGAGAGACTAAACAAATACAGCAAAGAGCTGCTGTTTTTATGAGCAAGTTCATGTTTAAGTTGTTATTAAGCACTGTCAACACTTTGTTCAACACTTTTATAAGCCATCAAATTCACGGTCTCCCTACTTCCACTCATGCTACGACCAGCACTGCAACTGCAATGAATGACTATAGCAAAGTGTTCCAATAAGCCTGCCTTTTTATTATTAGCGACGTGTCTTTTTTAATATCGAGGAATATTTCACTTTCTCTGGTCACAGGAGTAACAACATGAATTGGTGCATGACACAGAAATAACGCAGTGCGACTTGAGTTTCACCATCAGCTGGAAGACTGTCCCGTTTTCTCAGCGGAGGGAAGGAGAGTGGAGGGACGGTGAGTCGGGTGAGAGGCAGCCTCATCGCTGCTCCCTCCCTCCCTCCCCTCAAACTGACCATCAGATGCAGGCCATCAGTCCAGTAAAAAAAATAAAAAATGATTATGCTCACTCAGCTGTGCCTCACAAGTAACACAACAAATGATCTATTACCAGTGTGATCATATACCTACATTTGTTAATTATAATTTCAAAATGGTCTGAGAAGGACAACATTGGCAGAGCAATTCAAGCATTGGCAATATGCAGTGATAATGTATTGGGCGTATAGCCTACTACATAACAGTTTTTAATTGGTTAATGTTGCATAGGTTTTTTAAGTAATGTTTTAAAAAAGGTAATGTTTAAAAATATCTGAGCGGTAGATCTCGGCTTGCATTTTGACTCAGAAAAGGTTGGTGACTACTGATGTAGAGAGAGAGAGAGAGAGAGAGAGAGAGAGAGAGAGAGAGAGAGAGAGAGAGAGAGAGAGAGAGAGAGAGAGAGAGAGAGAGAGAGAGAGAGAGAGAGAGAGAGAGAAAGAGAGAAAGAGAGAAAGAGAGAGAGAAAGAGAAAGTTGTGCTTGTGACTGTGAGCGATAGCATGCATGTGTATGTGCGACCGTATAAGTATGTGTATGTTAGTCTGTGCATGCATGACTGTCTGTATGTGTTATCAGTTAACACCACTGTGCTATAGCCCCAGTCCTGAACCAGAATAGAACAGTTAACACCACTGTGCTATAGCCTAGTCCTGAACCAGAATAGAACATATCAGTTTGTTGTTTACCAAAACAGTCTCTCTCTATTCAGGTGCTCGAATGGAATCACTGAGACTAAAATGTTGGGGGTCAGAGCAGACCGGCATTAGGTAGAAAATGTATCTGAAGACAGACAATATCACATAAACTCTCACCACAAAGATTCTCCATAGAGGAAACCCTTCACTCTCTTTCAACCTGGCCCAAAATGGAGACTGATATCATCTGTGAATTTCAATTGCAATTGCCTGCTGTTGTGGTTGTCAGGCTACAGCATTTGAAAGATACCAGGGGGGCCAGTATGATTTTTTAATTTATTTTTTATAAATAAACTGTAAGTCCCCCTGGATAAGAGCGTCTGCTAAATGACTAAAATGTAAATGTAATGTGTCATTCAGAAAAGTGCTTGAAACTAACAAAATCACTACTGTTGAATCTGATGAATGAACTATTTTCCAGAGATGTTCACAAGTCTTCGAGGTAGAGTCCAAGTCAAGTCTCAAGTCTTTTAGGGCCAAGACTAAGTCAAGTCTCAAGTCTTTTAGGGCCAAGTCAAAGTCAAGTCACAAGTCCCTTTTGGCAATGGCTTTCTGCTTGCTATGGGTTAGGTCTATAAACCTTGTAAATTATTTGAAGAGACTCCCTTCATTAGTCCATACTTGTATGAGAGAAAGCACATCAGGCACTATTTAAATTAAAATAAATTTCCTTTTAAAATGTAGACAGTTTACATGAATAAAAGTAACTGTACCGGATATGAATAAAAGCTAACATAACATTTTAAAGTGCGTGGTATTTTGTGGCACACATTGTCTATATTTCACTTCATTCTGTCACACAAACAGAACATCTGTAGGTGAGGGAAGATAAATGACAACTGTTCAATAACTGCCCTACTAAAGTGTTCTATATACCTAGAATATACTTACTGACCTGGACACATAACAACAGAAACACCTAGAATATACTTACTGACCTGGACACATAACAACAGGAACACCTAGAATATACTTACTGACCTGGACACATAACAACAGGAACACCTAGAATATACTTACTGACCTGGACACATAACAACAGGAACACCTAGAATATACTTACTGACCTGGACACATAACAACAGGAACACCTAGAATATACTTACTGACCTGGACACATAACAACAGGAACACCTAGAATATACTTACTGACCTGGACACATAACAACAGGAACACCTAGAATATACTTACTGACCTGGACACTTAACAACAGGAACACCTAGAATATACTTACTGACCTGGACACTTAACAACAGAAACACCTAGAATATACTTACTGACCTGGACACTTAACAACAGAAACACCTAGAATATACTTACTGACCTGGACACTTAACAACAGAAACACCTAAAATATACTTACTGACCTGGACACTTAACAACAGAAACACCTAAAATATACTTACTGACCTGGACACTTAACAACAGGAACACCTAGAATATACTTACTGACCTGGACACTTAACAACAGAAACACCTAAAATATACTTACTGACCTGGACACTTAACAACAGAAACACCTAGAATATACTTACTGACCTGGACACTTAACAACAGAAACACCTAGAATATACTTACTGACCTGGACACTTAACAACAGAAACACCTAAAATATACTTACTGACCTGGACACTTAACAACAGAAACACCTAAAATATACTTACTGACCTGGACACTTAACAACAGGAACACCTAGAATATACTTACTGACCTGGACACTTAACAACAGAAACACCTAAAATATACTTACTGACCTGGACACTTAACAACAGAAACACCTAGAATATACTTACTGACCTGGACACTTAACAACAGAAACACCTAGAATATACTTACTGACCTGGACACTTAACAACAGAAACACCTAAAATATACTTACTGACCTGGACACATAACAACAGGAACACCTAAAATATACTTACTGACCTGGACACATAACAACAGGAACACCTAGAATATACTTACTGACCTGGACACATAACAACAGGAACACCTAGAATATACTTACTGACCTGGACACTTAACAACAGAAACACCTAGAATATACTTACTGACCTGGACACTTAACAACAGGAACACCTAGAATATACTTACTGACCTGGACACTTAACAACAGAAACACCTAGAATATACTTACTGACCTGGACACTTAACAACAGAAACACCTAGAATATACTTACTGACCTGGACACTTAACAACAGAAACACCTAGAATATACTTACTGACCTGGACACTTAACAACAGAAACACCTAGAATATACTTACTGACCTGGACACTTAACAACAGGAACACCTAGAATATACTTACTGACCTGGACACTTAACAACAGGAACACCTAGAATATACTTACTGACCTGGACACTTAACAGAAACACCTAGAATATACTTACTGACCTGGACACTTAACAGAAACACCTAGAATATACTTACTGACCTGGACACTTAACAACAGGAACACCTAGAATATACTTACTGACCTGGACACTTAACAACAGAAACACCTAGAATATACTTACTGACCTGGACACTTAACAACAGGAACACCTAGAATATACTTACTGACCTGGACACATAACAACAGGAACACCTAGAATATACTTACTGACCTGGACACATAACAACAGGAACACCTAGAATATACTTACTGACCTGGACACATAACAACAGAAACACCTAGAATATACTTACTGACCTGGACACATAACAACAGGAACACCTAGAATATACTTACTGACCTGGACACATAACAACAGGAACACCTAGAATATACTTACTGACCTGGACACATAACAACAGGAACACCTAGAATATACTTACTGACCTGGACACATAACAACAGGAACACCTAGAATATACTTACTGACCTGGACACATAACAACAGGAACACCTAGAATATACTTACTGACCTGGACACATAACAACAGGAACACCTAGAATATACTTACTGACCTGGACACTTAACAACAGGAACACCTAGAATATACTTACTGACCTGGACACTTAACAACAGAAACACCTAGAATATACTTACTGACCTGGACACTTAACAACAGGAACACCTAGAATATACTTACTGACCTGGACACTTAACAACAGAAACACCTAGAATATACTTACTGACCTGGACACTTAACAACAGAAACACCTAGAATATACTTACTGACCTGGACACTTAACAACAGAAACACCTATAATATACTTACTGACCTGGACACTTAACAACAGAAACACCTAAAATATACTTACTGACCTGGACACTTAACAACAGAAACACCTAAAATATACTTACTGACCTGGACACTTAACAACAGGAACACCTAGAATATACTTACTGACCTGGACACTTAACAACAGAAACACCTAAAATATACTTACTGACCTGGACACTTAACAACAGAAACACCTAGAATATACTTACTGACCTGGACACTTAACAACAGAAACACCTAGAATATACTTACTGACCTGGACACTTAACAACAGAAACACCTAAAATATACTTACTGACCTGGACACTTAACAACAGAAACACCTAAAATATACTTACTGACCTGGACACTTAACAACAGGAACACCTAGAATATACTTACTGACCTGGACACTTAACAACAGAAACACCTAAAATATACTTACTGACCTGGACACTTAACAACAGAAACACCTAGAATATACTTACTGACCTGGACACTTAACAACAGAAACACCTAGAATATACTTACTGACCTGGACACTTAACAACAGAAACACCTAAAATATACTTACTGACCTGGACACATAACAACAGGAACACCTAAAATATACTTACTGACCTGGACACATAACAACAGGAACACCTAGAATATACTTACTGACCTGGACACATAACAACAGGAACACCTAGAATATACTTACTGACCTGGACACTTAACAACAGAAACACCTAGAATATACTTACTGACCTGGACACTTAACAACAGGAACACCTAGAATATACTTACTGACCTGGACACTTAACAACAGAAACACCTAGAATATACTTACTGACCTGGACACTTAACAACAGAAACACCTAGAATATACTTACTGACCTGGACACTTAACAACAGAAACACCTAGAATATACTTACTGACCTGGACACTTAACAACAGAAACACCTAGAATATACTTACTGACCTGGACACTTAACAACAGGAACACCTAGAATATACTTACTGACCTGGACACTTAACAACAGGAACACCTAGAATATACTTACTGACCTGGACACTTAACAGAAACACCTAGAATATACTTACTGACCTGGACACTTAACAGAAACACCTAGAATATACTTACTGACCTGGACACTTAACAACAGAACACCTAGAATATACTTACTGACCTGGACACTTAACAACAGAAACACCTAGAATATACTTACTGACCTGGACACTTAACAACAGGAACACCTAGAATATACTTACTGACCTGGACACATAACAACAGGAACACCTAGAATATACTTACTGACCTGGACACTTAACAACAGGAACACCTAGAATATACTTACTGACCTGGACACTTAACAACAGAAACACCTAGAATATACTTACTGACCTGGACACATAACAACAGGAACACCTAGAATATACTTACTGACCTGGACACATAACAACAGAAACACCTAGAATATACTTACTGACCTGGACACTTAACAACAGGAACACCTAGAATATACTTACTGACCTGGACACTTAACAACAGGAACACCTAGAATATACTTACTGACCTGGACACTTAACAACAGGAACACCTAGAATATACTTACTGACCTGGACACTTAACAACAGAAACACCTAGAATATACTTACTGACCTGGACACTTAACAACAGGAACACCTAGAATATACTTACTGACCTGGACACTTAACAACAGAAACACCTAAAATATACTTACTGACCTGGACACTTAACAACAGGAACACCTAGAATATACTTACTGACCTGGACACTTAACAACAGAAACACCTAGAATATACTTACTGACCTGGACACTTAACAACAGAAACACCTAGAATATACTTACTGACCTGGACACTTAACAACAGAAACACCTAGAATATACTTACTGACCTGGACACTTAACAACAGAAACACCTAGAATATACTTACTGACCTGGACACATAACAACAGGAACACCTAAAATATACTTACTGACCTGGACACTTAACAACAGGAACACCTAGAATATACTTACTGACCTGGACACTTAACAACAGAAACACCTAAAATATACTTACTGACCTGGACACTTAACAACAGAAACACCTAGAATATACTTACTGACCTGGACACTTAACAACAGGAACACCTAGAATATACTTACTGACCTGGACACTTAACAACAGAAACACCTAGAATATACTTACTGACCTGGACACTTAACAACAGGAACACCTAGAATATACTTACTGACCTGGACACTTAACAACAGAAACACCTAGAATATACTTACTGACCTGGACACTTAACAACAGAAACACCTAGAATATACTTACTGACCTGGACACTTAACAACAGGAACACAATGTCCTGTAACAAGTAGCAAATTACATCCTGTGCCCTAAGACAGAGAACATTTCTGTTGCAGACAGGTTACATTTCAGAAAGATCAAGTTTGTCAGTGTTCTTGCGCTGAGCCTGGCATGATGAGGCCTCCATGACTAAACACTCTCTCCACTGGGGCACTGGTGGCAGGCACAGCCAACACTGTCATTGCTACCTGCTTGAGCCTTGGAAAGTCTTTCGCATGGATTCTCCAAAAATCCAAGTAATCAACTTAATTTTCATCAGAAGATACTTGAATGTAGCGAATAATCTCTGCTCTGACAGATGACTTTATGTCTCCTTTCTTCTTGCTGAACTTGTTGCGGTCGCCAGAGAACAGTCTGGAGGTTTTGGCAGGTGGTTGTTCTTCTTCTCCACTACTGCTCTCCGTAACGGTGACTTTCCGTGTCTCAGCCAAAACAAGGTCTGAAAAAAATTCATAAAATGATGTATATAATCAAGAATAGAACAGGATACATTATACATGAAAACAAATCATTATTATTTGAATGCAAGTGGCATAGAAAACGTTGCATGTTGCAATGCATTGTACCTACCAATCAGACTCTCCTTCCATTCAGCTTTATCTTCATGTGGTATGAGGACGTCATGATCAAGCCAGAACAGGCAGAAAGATGGGTCCAGCAGTGCAGCAATTATGTATACATTGTCACCAAATGGAAGTTTTGTTGCCTGTTCATCCGAGTGCTCCATTCTGACATTCACAAACACCCCCTGGAATCGGCGTTTGAGGGACTGCTGCAGTGCTTTTACTAGACTGACTAGGTGACGACTTGTGCTCAGTATAATTTGCAGATGATAGTTGAGTGACAGTACACAAGGAAGGGCAGCACTGAGAGTCACCACTTTCTCCCCCTGAGTTAGGTCGGTGGCCTGGAGAAAAGGGTCCAAAATGTCCACTAGCTCCAATAGCTGGCTCCATTCCCTTGGTGATAAGCAGAGCTCCTTGTGTCCTTGGTCCTCAGGTAGAGTATTGAGGCTTTGTTGATTCAGATTGGTGACTGCTTTAACAAGCCAGAGGATGGGATTCCATCTGGTAGACACAGCAGCAGGGATACTACGATTGGCTCCGAACTCAGCTTCAAATGCTTCTTTCAGACCACAGGTAGTATGTAGTAAGCTGCAAAGTTTAGTTACCTTAGCCATCACACTGTTTATGATTTTTGTTTCCTTTAGTCCATCTCTAATCACCAGTTGTAATGAATGGGCAAAGCACTGTAAGCGCTGTTGCCTGCAGTTGGTTTGGATAGCTTCAACATCAGCATTGTACTCTTCACCGAATTTTTCCCATAGGCTGGGGTTATCCACATCATCATCATCATCATCATCATCATCATCATTGCTTGCTTTGGGGAAACAAACTGTGAAGGCCTTTTTCATATTTGCAGCGTTATCTCATATGATATAATCTAATGTATGTTTTATGCCAAAATTATAACATATTACTTCAAATGTATCACTGATTCTTTCCCCAGTGTGTGACCCTGTGAATCTATCACAGCTCAACAGAACTGACTCCAGTCTGGGAGTTTTTTTCTCTTCCATGGCCATGTAATGGGCCGTTACTCCCATGAAGCCCCTCATGGTCCTGTCAGTCCATACATCTACAGTGACAGACATTGATTCTGTCTTCTCTAGGGAACTTTTGATTGTAGCCTCTTTGTTCAGTGTTAAGTCATGCAGGTACCTGGTCAACGTGGGCCTACTTACTGGTCTATATTTGTCATCTACCACTGACATGAAATGCCTAAAGTGAGGGTTGTCCACTAAGGACATAGGCAGGTTGCAGGAAATGATCAGGTCTTGCAGTATAGCCTCTGTTATGGCCTTCTGCCTGGGGTGGCCCTGGCTGTACACATTGACACCTGTGGTGGTGAAGAATGAGTCAATGCTGCTCTGTCCTTCTGTCCCTGCGCTGGCCACCTTTTCTTTGCAGAATTCAGTGAACCTGCAGATGTACAACATGATGGATTGTTGTTGCTGAGTTGAGATGGAAGTACAAGGACACAAACAAATATATATGGTCTATGGGATTTTTCAGCAGAAATGTCCAAGAAGTTGCATGCTTTGAACTCTTGTTTTATACTAAATTACTTCCTAGGACCAGGCTACAACAGAAAGTATATTAAATCCCATAGTGATATGCATATCGCCGAGATGTAACTTAATAATCTCTGCTAACAAGTAGGCCTAGCTATCTGACAACCCACCTCTTAACCTTTCGAGAAATATTTGACAGTAATACATTTCCTGTTAGCTAAAAGATGACACACAAGAAAGCTAGCTATATCAAGCTGGCATCTGCTAAACAGGCTATTATTAGTCTAACCACATTGTAACGTTGTTAGCTAGCTAGCCTAACTGACCTTTCGCAGTGAGTTTTCAAATGTCGGAAGAAGTTAGATGTAGTTGCGCCAGCATCTTTAATGTTAATTCCACACGTTTTGCAAACAGCATTTCGTTTTTTGCCACTGGTATTATACTGCAGGTTCTTGTAACCAAATGGAATAATGAAAGCCTCACCACCTGATGACATTGTTGCTGATTACAATTGTTTATCCGTAGTACTACAGTGACGTACAAATGACGCAGACGTTCTAGAACGCTTTTCTGCCCTCTGTATTAAACTACTATCTCTGTGTTACAATGCCGCCTGTTCCATGTTATCTGACAGAATGCACAACAAAAACTTATCCCAGTACTGACTTGCATTGTTCACGAGTCTCTCATCTAGAGTCCAAGTCAAGTCTCAAGTCAATTGATCATGAGTCTAAGTCAAGTCGCAAGTCATTTTCTTTGCGACTTAAGAGCGACTCGAGTCCGAGTCTCAGACTCGAGTTTCCATGTCTGCTATTTTCCCAAGGGGGCCTTGTTTCATTCTGATATTCAATATACAGATATACAAGGGAGATATGAAGGATCAGAATATACACACAGATGTACACACACACACAAACACACATGCACACATGCACACACACACGCACACACACACACCTCTTATCTCCCTGTAGGCCCTGTGTATGGAGTTAGCTGTTTTCTCAGAGGGGGGCCTTTGTCAGGCTGTCTGTAGAGCTGTAGGGGAGAGACCAATTTACCACTCCCTCCATCCCCAATCCCCCCATCCATCCATCCCTCCCTCTCTCTCTCTCTCTCTCTCGCTCTCTCTCTCTCTCTCTCTCTCTCTCTCTCTCTCTCTCTCTCTCTCTCTCTCTCTCTCTCTCTCTCTCTCTCTCTCTCTCTCTCTCTCTCTCTCTCTCTCTCTCTCTCACACACACACACACACTCTTTCACACACATACACAAACATGTGCACACACACACAAAGACAGACACTATTCTCTTCCCAACTGATTTGTTTGTCCTTGCAGTGTTTTCCTCTCATCCCTCTGTTCTAATTTCTTTCAGCGGAAGGCTATTATTTCTCTTTTCATTATTTTCTCTCTCTCTCGTCTCTCTCTCTCTCTCTCTCTCTCTCTCTCTCTCTCTCTCTCTCTCTCTCTCTCTCTCTCTCTCTCTCTCCTTCTCTCTCGCTCGCTCGCTCTCTCGCTCTCTCGCTCTCTCTCTCTCTCTCTCTCTATCTCTCTCTCTGTCTCTCTCTCTCTCTCTCTCTCTCTCTCTCTCTCTCTCTCTCTCTCTCTCTCTCTCTCTCTCTCTCTCTCTCTCTCTCTCCTCTCTCTCTCTCTCTCTCTCTCTCTCTCTCTCTCTCTCTCTCTCTCTCTCTCTCTCTCTCGCTCGCTCTCTCGCTCTCTCGCTCTCTCTCTCTCTTGCTCTCTCTCTCTCTCTCTCTCTCTATCTCTCTCAATTCAATTCAATTTCAATTCAATTTAAGGGCTTTATTGGCATGGGAAACATATGTTAACATTGCCAAAGCAAGTGAGGTAGATAGTAAGCAAAAGTGAAATAAACAATAAATATTAACAGTAAACATTACACTCAGAAGTTCCAAAAGAATAAAGACATTTCAAATGTCATATTATGTATATATACAGTGTTGTAACAATGTGCAAATAGTTAAAGTACAAATGGGAAAATAAATAAACATAAATATGGGTTGTATTTACAATGGTGTTTGTTCTTCACTGGTTGCCCTTTTCTTGTGGCAACAGGTCACAAATCTTGCAGCTGTGATGGCACACTGTGGTTTTTCACCCAGTAGATAAGCGAGTTTATCAACATTGGGTTTGTTTTCAAATTCTTTGTGGATCGCTGTAATCTGAGGGAAATATGTGTCTCTAATATGGTCATACATTTGGCAGGAGGTTAGGAAGTGCAGCTCAGTTTGCACCTCATTTTGTGGGCAGTGTGCACATAGCCTGTCTTCTCTTGTGAGCCAGGTCTGCCTACGGTGGCCTTTCTCAATAGCAAGGCTATGGTCACTGAGTCTGTACATAGTCAATGCTTTCCTTAAGTTTGGGTCAGTCACAGTGGTCAGGTATTCTGCCACTGTGTACTCTCTGTTTAGGGCCAAATAGCATTCTAGTTTGCTCTGTTTTTTTGTTTGTTCTTTCCAATGTGTCAAGTAATTCTCTTTTTGTTTTCTCATTATTTGCTTGGGTCTAATTGTGTTGTTGTTGTTGTTGTTGTTGTCCTGGGGCTCTGTGAGGTCTGTATGTGTTTGTGAACAGAGCCCCAGGACCAGCTTACTTAGGGGACTCTTCTCCAAGTTCATCTCTCTGTAGGTGCTGGCTTTGCTATGGAAGGTTTGGGAATCGCTTCCTTTTAAGTGGTTATAGAATTTAACGGCTCTTTTCTGGATTTTGATAATTAGCGGGTATTGGCCTAATTCTGCTCTGCATGCATTATTTGGTGTTTTACGTTGTACACGGAGGATGTTTTTGCAGAATTCTGCATGCAGAGTCTCAATTTGGTGTTTGTCCCATTTTGTTAATGCTTGGTTGGTGAGCGGACCCCAGACCTCACAACCATAAAGGGCAATGGGTTCTATAACTGATTCAAGTATTTTTAGCCAGATCCTAATTGGTATGTCAAATGTTATGTTCCTTTTGATGGCATAGAAGGCCCTTCTTGCCTTGTCTCTCAGATCGTTCACAGCTTTGTGGAAGTTACCTGTGGCGCTGATGTTTAGGCCGATAGTTTTTTGTGTGCTCTAGGGCAACGGTGTCTAGATGGAATTTGTATGTGTGGTCCTGGCAACTGGACCTTTTTTGGAACACCATTATTTTTGTCTTACTGAGATTTACTGTCAGGGCCCATGTCTGACAGAATCAGTGCAGAAGATCTAAGTGCTGCTGTAGGCCCTCCTTGGTTGGTGACAGAAGCACCAGATCATCAGCAAACAGTAGACATTTGAGTTCAGATTCTAGTAGGGTGAGGCCGGGTGCTGCAGACTGTTCTAGTGCCCTCGCAAATTCGTTGATATACAGTGGGGAGAACAAGTATTTGATACACTCTGATTTTGCTGGTTTTCCTACTTACAAAGCATGTAGAGGTCTGCAAATTAATTACTTAAAAATCATACAATGTGATTTTCTGGATTTGTGTTTTAGATTCCGTCTCTCACTGTTGAAGTGTACCTATGATAAAAATTACAGACCTCTACATGCTTTGTAATTAGGAAAACCTGCAAAATCGGCAGTGTATCAAACACTTGTTCTCCCCATTGTATATGTTGAAGAGGGTGGGGCTTAAACTGCATCCCTGTCTCACCCCACGGCCCTGTGGAAAGAAATGTGTGTGTTTTTTGCCAATTTTAACCGCACACTTGTTGTTTGTGTACATGGATTTTATAATGTTGTATGTTTTTCCCCCAACCCCACTTTCCATCAATTTGTATAGCAGACCCTCATGCCAAATTTAGTCAAAAGCTTTCTTGAAATCAACAAAGCTTGAGAAGACTTTGCCTTTGTTTTGGTTTGTTTGTTTGTCAATTAGGGTGTGCAGGGTGAATACGTGGTCTGTCGTACGGTAATTTGGTAAAAAGCCAATTTGACATTTGCTCAGTACATTGTTTTCACTGAGGAAATGAACTAGTCTGCTGTTAATGATAATGCAGAGGATTTTCCCAATGTTGCTGTTGACGCATATCCCACAGTTGTTATTGGGGTCAAATGTGTCTCCACTTTTGTGGATTGGGGTGATCAGTCCTTGGTTCCAAATATTGGGGAAGATGCCAGAGCTAAGGATGATGTTAAAGAGTTTAAGTATAGCTAATTGAAATTTGTGGTCTGTATATTTTATCATTTCATTGAGGATACCATCAACACCACAGGCCTTTTTGCGTTGGAGGGTTTGTATTTCGTCCTGTAGTTCATTCAATGTAATTGGAGAATCCAGTGGGTTCTGGTAGTCTTTAATAGTTGATTCTAAGATTAGCATTTGATCATGTATATTTTTTTGCTGTTTGTTCTCTGTTATAGGGCCAAAATGATTGGAGAAGTGGTTTACCCATACATCTCCGTTTTGGATAGATAGCTCTTCGTGTTGTTGTTTGTTTAGTGTTTTCCAATTTTCCCAGAAGTGGTTAGAGTCTATGGATTCTTCAATTACATGGAGCTGATTTCTGACATGTTGTTCCTTCTTTTTCCGTAGTGTATTTCTGTATTGTTTTAGTGATTCACCATAGTGAAGGCGTAGGCTCAGGTTTTCTGGGTCTCTAAGTTTTTGGTTGGATAGGTTTCTCAATTTCTTTCTTAGGTTGTTGCATTCTTCATCAAACCATTTATCACTGTTGTTACTTTTCTTTGGTTTTCTGTTAGAGATTTTTTGATTTGATAGGGAAGCTGAGAGGTCAAATATACTGTTTAGGTTTTCTACTGCCAAGTTTACACCTTCACTATTACAGTGGAACGTTTTGTCCAGGAAGTTGTCTATAATGGATTTAATTTGTTGTTGCCTAATTGTTTTTTGGTAGGTTTCAACACTACTTTCCTTCCATCTATAGCACGTCTTAATATTATTCAGTTCCTTTGGCTTTGATGCCTCATGATTGAGTATTACTCTGTTCAAGTAGACTGTGATTTTGCTGTGGTCTGATAGGGGTGTCAGTGGGCTGACTGTGAACGCTCTGAGAGACTCTGGGTTGAGGTCAGTGATAAAGTAGTCTACAGTACTACTGCCAAGAGATGAGCTATAGGTGTACCTACCATAGGAGTCCCCTCGAAGCCTACCATTGACTATGTACATACCCAGTGTGCGACAGAGCTGCAGGAGTCGTGACCCGTTTTTGTTGGTTATGTTGTCATATTTGTGCCTAGGGGGGCATATGGGGGAGGGAATGCTGTCACCTCCAGGTAGGTCACTCACTCTCTCTCTCCAAAATGGATATGAAGTGGGGCGATGTAGGCCTGCAGCCAACAGCTGGGGTGGCATTCTCTCTCTCTCTCTCTCTCTCTCTCTCTCTCTCTCTCTCTCTCTCTCTCTCTCTCTCTCTCTCTCTCTCTCTCTCTCTCTCTCTCTCTCTCTCTCTCTCTCTCTCCCTCCCTATTCTCCTCTCCCCTCCCTACTTCGCTCCTTCGACCTCTCACCTTATTCTCTCTCTCTCTCCATCTCTCCATCCCTCTCTCTCCCTCCATCTCTCTTTCTGTCTATGTATCCTAATTGGCCAGACTCTTCCGCCTGTCGTCCCTAGTGTAGTGTTGGAAGACACATTCAGCCCAACAGGACAGAAAAACATCTCTCTCTCTTTCTCTCTCACTCTCTCTCTCTCTCTCTCTGTATCTCTCTCTCTGTATCTCTCTCTCTGTCTCTCTCTCTCTCTCTCTCTCTCTCTCTCTCTCTCTCTCTCTCTCTCTCTCTCTCTCTCTCTCTCTCTCTCTCTCTCTCTCTCTCTCTCTCTCTCTCTCTCTCTCTCTCTCTCTTTCTCTCTCTCTCACTGAGGTACATACTATATATCTCTGAAATGTAACCTTTGTCACTCTTTGCCGTGTGGACAGTAGATCAGTGTTGTCATGTGATGTTTTAGGCTGTGTTTCTGTATAAGCACTTTGTGACATCTGCTGATATAAAAAGGGCTTTATAAATACATTTAATTGATTGATTGATACAGAGCAGTTACAGTTTTTCTCAATTGCTAAAACACTAAACCCTATTGTCTGAACCAAATGCTCAGTTGCCTGAACCCACTGATTGAATCAATCACTCTTTTGGCAAAACCATAAGCACTTTTCACCTGTTTAGACACAACTTGCCAACACATTTTCATTGTGATGCACCCGTGCTGCATAATGGTGAGCACATGTGACAAAAGTCAAACACAATTAGAGCACAGGTATCACCACTTGAACACAACAACTCAAAATTGATCACACTTGTGGCTAATGATGTGAGGGAACATATACAGTAAGCCAGTTCAGAGAGCACTGGTTTGTGAGGCCCTACAATGGATAGAAATCTGAGAGGAAGAGTTCGTGTGAGAGGAGGTCGAGGTGGTCGAGGTGGTCAGCGAAGACAAAGAACAGTAATATCTGATGAAATCAGAGCTACTGTGATTGACCATGTTCTTGTCCATGGTATGAGCATGAGGGAGGCTGGACAAAGGGTACAACCAAACATCAGTAGATTCACTGTGTCCACCATAATCCGAAGATTTAGAGAAGAGAACAGGTAATTACCTTTTTTTGACATTATAGTACAGTATGTAAATGTTGACAGCAATTACTGTATGACATACTATATACTGTACCACAGTATACTGTAAGTGAATATATGTTTCAGTACATCACTGTACCAATGTACTGTAGTATTGTAATGGAGGGTTGGTCTAACTGTTTGTAGGCCTAGTATTCCATGTATATTTTTTGTAACTCCATGTTCTCTTTTTGTAGAATTGAAAGACTGCCACATGGGGGTGGGAGGACAGGTATGTTCTCCCCCACACCAAGAGACCCTAATTGTTGATATGGTCCGTAAGAAAAATGCCATTAAACTGAGCGAAATTCAGCAGAAGATCATTGAGGACCATTTACATTTTGAGGGTATCAACAGTGTCAGCCTCTCTACTGTTGATCGTGTCCTCAAGCGCAACAGACTGCGCATGAAACAGCTATACAGAGTGCCCTTTGATCGCAACTCAGACAGAGTCAAAGAGCAAAGATTCCAGTATGTACAGGTTGGCATATATCCAGACACATTCAATGTTGATTACTCTAAGTAGTGATTTACTGTAGTGGCCTAAATCACTTTTTTCCGTATCACTTACAAAACTATATCTATTTCTACAGAGGGTTTTTCAACTGGATGCAATGGAAAGACCCCATCAATACATCTACATGGATGAAGCTGGGTTTAATCTCACCAAAAGGAGAAGGAGAGGCCGTAATGTGATTGGCCATCGGGCCATTGTTGGTGTTCCTGGGCAGCGTGGTGGCAATGTCACATTATGTGCTGCCATCAGCAATCATGGGGTTGTCCACCATCATGCCAACCTGGGGCCCTACAACACTCACCAGCTCCTCATTTTCCTCAATCACATGCGAGATGCTTTGTTAGGGCAGCAGGATGAGCATCCCATCTATGTTGTTGTTTGGGACAATGTGAGTTTTCACAGAGCCCTCCAGGTTAGAGAGTGGTACAATATGAACCAAGGTTTTATCAATCTTTGCCTTCCACCGTACTCCCCTTTCCTAAACCCCATTGAGGAATTCTTCTCCTCATGGCGGTGGAAGGTATATGAACGCCAACCTTACACCAGGGTAAATCTCCTGCAAGCCATGGGACTTGCCTGTGGTGACATAGGTGTGGAGGCATGCCAAGCCTGGATACGGCATGCCAGGGGTTTTTTCCCCCGTTGCCTGGCCAGACAAAATGTGGCCTGTGATGTGGATGAAGTCCTGTGGCCTGACCCAGTACGGAGACATGATGCTGTGGCTGAGTAATGCACTTATTTGTATATTTTTGTACTTTATTTTTACATGGGCTTACTGTACACAAGCGGCAAACGCATAAGATTTCTGTTTGTTTTTACAAGTGCTACATGTAAATGCACAATATTTCTGTTTTGTCTTTTTGTACAAGTGCTAAATGCACAGGTTTTTTTTGTTTTGCAACATGCATTTAGCCTACAGTGAACAATAAACATTTATTTCTCCAGCTTCATGTCCTGAGCATTGTGTTTTCTATTTTTCTACGTAGTGTTTAGTGACTGTTCAGTAGTGTTTTTTATTTTGATTGACTCGGGGCACGATTTGACAACATAGTTCAGTTTTGAGCACAGATTGAACTGTTTTGAGGTGAAAGTTTGGTTTTGCAAGAAGAGTCTGAGGTTTTGTGAATGTAGCTTGAAAATTGGGTTTTGTGTTCACAGTTAAGAGAAAAGGAGAGCAGCTTTCAAGAAATGTGTCTTAGCAATCGAGAAAAACTGTAAAGTGAGGAATGGTTTGAGTCTCTGACACGTGAACGTCATCAAAACAACCTAGAAAACATATGAAAATAGATCTGAAGGAAGTTTGTGTTTGTCTGTTTAAATATTCCATTCTTTTAGTCTATTTTGGAGACATTCTTTTCCTATTCTCTGCCAGGAGATTCTTAGTGAATGTTAGATATTTACTGGAGTGTGTCCAGTGGCCATATTTAACCAGATAAAACTGCAAATAAATACGGTGTACTCTGACTCGGAAATGGGGACACTGAATTGCATTACCCATTACAAAGCTTTTAGTACTGGCTTGAGATGTTTAAAATACAACACACACAGGTAACTGCCAAAATAAAGGAAACACCAACAGAAAGTGTCTTAATATGGTGTTGGGCCATCACGAGCCAGAACAGCTTCAGTGCACCTTGGCAATGGTTCTACAAGTGTCTGGAACTCTATTGGAGAGAGGCGACACCATTCATCCACGAGAAATTCCATAATTTGGTGTTTTGTTGATGGTGGTGGAAAATGCTGTCTCAGGCGCGGCTCCAGAATCTCCCATAAGTGTTCAACTGGGTTGAGATCTGGCGACTGAGACACACACACACACACACACACACACACCCTTTAAACTGCCTATGCTCCTATGAGACCCCTCTTTCATAGTCACTGAGATCTCTTCTAGCCATGGTAGCCAAAATAATGGGCAACTGGGCATTTCTACACATGTCCCTAAGCATGATGGGATGTTAATTGCTTAATTACCCCAGGAACCACACCTGTGTGAAAGCACCTGCTTTCAATATATTTTGTGTCCTTCATTTACTCAAGTGTTTCCTTTATGTTGGCAGTTATCTGTACATACAGTACCAGTCAAAAGTTTGGACACACCTACTCATTCCAGGGTTTTTATTTCTTTTTACTATTTTATACATTGTACAATAATAGTGAAGAAATCACAACTATGAAATAACTCAAATAGCCACACTTTTCCATGATGACAGCTTTGCACACTCTTGGCATTCTCTCAACCAGCTTCATGAGGTAGTCACCTGGAATGCATTTAAATTAACAGGTGTGCCTTCTTAAAAGTTCTCCGCATGTGTAGTTTTCACCTTAAAGCATGGAGGAGGAGGTGTTATGGTGTAGGGGTGCTTTGCTGGTGACACTGTCTGTGATTTATTTAGGATTCGAGGCACACTTAACCAGCATGGCAACTACATGATTCCATATGTGTTATTTCATAGTTTTGATGTCTTCAATGTAAAATATTGTAAAAATAAAGAAAAACCCTTGAATGAGTAGGTGTGTCCAAACTTTTGACTGGTAGTGTACATGCAGACACACACACACACACAGGCACACAGGTATACAGGCACACACACGCCAACATCACCACCCTTTAGACATTGGGGAGATTGGGAAGCAAAGCGTAGTGGTTCTACTTTTAGCTGTTACAGACAGACAGACAGACCATGTGCTCAAGGAGTCCTCAGTTAACAGACTCATCTGGTGGTGTGTGTCTGCTATTAAACACCACCAGGCTTGCACAGCGACTGTGTGTGTCTGTGTGTGCGTGTCTGTGTGTGTGTTCTCCAGGGCTGAGGCCTACAGACTAACACTACTAACCCATTACGTCAACAGCCCTTAGGTTGGAGATGGAGAAAAAAAACTCCTCACTCCCCAGATTTTCTTTATGACGTGTTCTACAGTACCCCGAGTAGCACATGTACCTAGATCAACTTTTACATTTGCTGTCAACCATGGCTTCTGTCAAACGATGATGCCTTAAGATATGGTTGCTCAGAGAATTAAAAACTTTGAAAATACACAATTAATAGTTAAGCAATAATTAATGAGAACAATAATGGATTAGCATGAATGACACAGAACGATTAGGCTCAACTGGAGGTGCATTGACGTTGAAGCTATGAACCTGTCTCTGCTCTGGTCGTGGGGAACCTAAACTAAAAAGCAGGATTAAATGAACTAATTGTTATGATTTAACTGGATAAGAACCCAAATGCAGACAAGTACACCAAGCCAGAGAAGTTTTAACAGGTTTATTTACAATGTTCAAAGTCCAGGTTTCCAAATATAGGGGAAGAGCAAGTCCAGGTACAGGGAGGGTAACAGATCCAGATCAGGGCAGGTGTGGTACCGTAATGTCCTAGTGTCCGTGGTGAGTCCAAAAGAGAGGTCCGGTAATGGAGAGCAGGATGGTGGTGGCAGGAGTGAAGCGGAGGCAGGAGTCAGGTTCCAAATATCTGTGGCACAGGAGAAAACGTAAATAGAACAGACCAAAAACACAAAGAGCAAAAATAACCAGGTTGAGTCGGCAGCGAGACTAACATGGTCGTCTTGACTATGATCTGACGATGAGTGGTAAGTTTGACCGGGTCTTAAAGGCTGAGGTGATTATGGTGAATGAGCTGCAGCTGGAACCCTGACTCCCGCACACCAGACTTCACTCCTGCAATCAAGGACAGACAGAGGGGAGGGAGAGAGCAGAGAGAGCTACCTATCAGCAGTAGGCCTAACAGTACCCCCCCCTCTACGGACGCCACCTGGCGGCCGACGGGGTTTATCGGGATGTAACCTATGAAACTCTCGGACCAGAGCAGGATCTACAATGAAGCTCCTGGGCACCCAGGAACGTTCCTCGGGACCATAACCCTCCCAATCCACCAGGTACTGGAAACCACGACCTTGGCGGCGAACATCCAGAAGTCGCCGGACAGTGTAGACCGGACCCCCACCCACGATCCTGGGCGGAGGAGGGGGACGAGAGGGCGGGCACAAAGGGCTAACCGACACAGGCTTAATCTGGGAAACATGAAAGGTGGAATGAACCCGTAGGGAGGCAGGAAGCTGTAGCTTAACCGCGCAGGGGTTAACAATAGACAGTATCTTGAACGGTCCTATAAAACGAGGCGCCATCTTCTTAGACTCCACCTTCAATGGAAGGTCCCGTGACTTCAGCCATACCTCTTGACCAGGAGAGTAACCGGGAGCCTGGGACCGGTGACGGTTGGCTTGCCTCTGCATGTACGCCGAAGCTCGGGACAGAGCTACCCTGGCCTTCCTCCAGACCTTGAAGCAGCGGCGCATGTGGGACTGCACCGAGGGTACCGCAAGTTCCCTCTCTTGGGAAGGGAACAGGGGAGGTTGATAACCCAGAGCACACAGAAAAGGAGACAAACCAGAGGAAGCGTTAGTCAAGGTGTTATGAGCATATTCCACCCAGGGGAGCATGGAGCTCCATGACCCAGGGTTAGACCCAGTGACACAGCGAAGAGCGGTCTCCATCTCCTGGTTCGCTCTCTCGGCTTGCCCGTTGGTCTGGGGGTGATATCCAGAGGACAGGCTGGATGTAATGCCCAAAGCTTTACAGAAAGCTTTCCACACCTGGGAGGCAAACTGGGGACCCCTGTCAGAGACAATATCCGTGGGTAGACCATGAGAGCGGAACACATGTTCAACCAAAATATCAGCCGTCTCTCTGGCAGTGGGCAGTTTAGGTAGGGCCAAAAAATGAGCGAACTTAGAAAAACGATCAATCACCGTAAGAATGACAGTCTTACCAGACGAGGGGGGGAAGTCCAGTGACAAAATCCATAGCGATATGCGACCAGGGCCGGCTGGGTATAGGTAGAGGTCGTAGATGACCAGCGCTGGCCTGGGTGGAGTTTTTACTTCGTGCACATACCGTACAAGCAGCAATGAAGGCTCGAGTGTCCGCCTCCATCGTGGCCCACCAGAACTTCCGTCGCACAAAGTCAAGGGTCCGCGAAACTCCAGGGTGACAGGTAAGGGGAGACGAGTGAGCCCACTGAAGTACCTGGGAGCGAGCAGACTCAGGGACAAACATCCGGTTAGGAGGACCCCTCCCAGGGTCAGCTTGATGATGTTGAGCCTGTCTAACAATCCCCTCGATGTCACATGTGATGACTGCAATACTGCAGGTAGGAGGCAAAATGGGTTCAGGGTTACTACCAGTATCAACAGCCGAATGAACACGAGACAGGGCGTCAGGCTTGACGTTGCGTGACCCAGGACGGTAAGACAGAGAAAAATTGAATCTCCCAAAAAATAGTGCCCACCTGGCTTGACGGGGGGTTGAGCTGCTTCGCTGACTGGAGGTAAGCCAGATTCTTATGATCCGTCCAAACGATGAAGGGTTGTTCCGCCCCCTCCAACCAATGTCGCCACTCCTCGAGAGCCAGCTTAACGGCGAGCAGTTCACGATTTCCAACATCATAATTCCTCTCTGCCTGAGAAAGTTTCCTTGAGAGAAAAGCACAGGGATGCAGTTTGTTATCTTCAGGAGAACGTTGTGACAACACTGCACCTACCCCAGTGTCGGATGCATCCACCTCCACGACAAACTGGCGGTCGGGGTCCGGCTGCATCAGAATGGGAGCCGAGGCGAAGCGATGTTTCAGTTCTTCGAACGCTGATTCGGCCCCTTCATTCCAAGCGAACGGTCGTGAGATGGAGGTGAGAGCGGTGAGTGGCGCCGCAATGCGGCTGTAGTCCTTGATGAACCTCCTATAGAAGTTCGCAAACCCCAGGAATCGTTGAAGTTGTTTGCGGGTAGAGGGAGCTGGCCAGTCCGTGACAGCAGAGATCTTAGCTGGGTCCATCCGCAACTCCCCCTGAGCTATGATGTAACCCAAAAAAGAGGTCTCAGACACATGAAATTCACATTTCTCCATCTTCACAAACAGTTTGTTCTCCAACAACCTTTGCAACACCTGGCGCACATGCAGTTCATGTTCCTGGGAGGACTCTGAGAAAATCAAGATATCATCCAGATAGACAAAAACAAACCGATTCAACATGTCCCGAAGGACATCATTGACTAGTGCCTGAAAAACAGCAGGGGCATTGGACAACCCAAAAGGCATAACCAGATACTCAAAATGTCCCAAGGGTGTGTTGAAGGCAGTCTTCCATTCATCACCCTTACGAATGCGCACCAGGTGATACGCATTTCGTAGATCCAGTTTCGTAAAGATGGTAGCACCATGAAGGAGGGGAAAAGCAGAATTAATCAAAGGCAGAGAATACTTGTTCTTAATGGTGATGTTGTTAAGTCCACGGTAATCAATACAGGGTCTGAGGGTCTTATCCTTCTTAGCAACAAAAAAGAATCCCGCTCCTACAGGTGACGAGGAAGGACGCATAATACCTGCCGCCAAGGAGTCCCGAATGTAGTTCTCCATAGCCTCCGTCTCCGGCCGGGAGAGATTGTACAGGCGACTGCTGGGGAGCGGGGCTCCTGGCTGGAGGTCAATGGCGCAGTCGTAAGGCCGGTGAGGAGGAAGAGAAGTAGCTCTGTGTTTGCAGAAAACGGATGCCAGGTCATGATACACGTCAGGAACAGCAGAAAGATCCATGGACTCCAGTGGAGGTTGAGGCACAGTACTGGCAGGAGTCTGAGCAGAACACAAACAATTCACATGACAAAATGTGCTCCATGAAACAATGCTACCTGTCACCCAATCAATGTGTGGATTGTGTTTTATGAGCCAGGGGATACCAAGGACCAGGGGAGTCTGTGGGCAGTCGATAATATGGAATTGAATGTTCTCCTGATGATTTCCCGACACTCTAAGACAAACAGGAACAGTCTGATGGGTAATGCGGGTCAACAATTGTCCATTTAGACCCTTAGCCTGCAGCGGACAGTCCATAGGAACAGTCTCCAAATCCATTTGTTGAGCCCACTCTCTATCCAAAAAGCTTTCGTCGGCACCAGAGTCAATCAGCGCACTAACAGAGAAATTCTGGGACTGCCACTGGAGGGATGCCTGGAGCAGAATGCGGGGAGAAGAGGAAGAATCCGCTGCTCGGCTCACCAAAACTTCTCCCATTAATGATGAGCCGGCCCTTTTCCCGGACGAACTGGGCAGGAAGGAACGAAATGACCAGCTTCTCCACAATACAGGCAGACCCGAGCCTGAATACGACGTGCACGCTCCTCTGAGGACAACCGTGCACGACCCACCTCCATGGCTTCGGGTTCAGTGCTCCTCGTATCGACTCGGGAAGACACGGCTCTCTCCGTAGGGACGATGCAGGGAGGAGTTTGTTGATGACAGACAGGTTGCTTGGAACTAACACTCCTCTCCCGGCGGCGCTCCCGAATCCGATTATCCAACCTGATAGTGAGTGAAATAAGATTATCCAGCGTAGGCGATTCATCATATGACACCAATTCATCTTTTAAGGTCTCAGACAAAGCATTGATGAACACTCCTTGTAATGCCTCGTCATTCCAACCACTCACTGCTGCTAAAGTCCGAAACTCCACTGCCATCTCCGCCACACTACGAGCCCCCTGCCGAAGAGAAAACAGCCGTTTCGCAGCCTCCTTGCCTCGTGACGGGGTGGTCAAAAACCTTCCTCATCTCCGTGGTGAAGGCAACGTAAGCGTTGCAAATGTCCGACTGACTCTCCCAGACCGCGGATCCCCAGGCACGAGCGGAACCGCTAGTAGAGTTGATAAGGTAGGCAATACGGGCTCTTTCTGAGGCGTAGGTGAGGGGCTGTTGTTCAAACACTAACGAGCATTGAGTCAAAAAATCGCCACAGGTTCCCATGTTCCCGTCATAGCGCTCTGGAGCAGGAACAAAAGGCTCTCTGATCTGGGCTGAAGGGGTAGTAAGGGCAGACACTTGATTGGAGAGTAATTGAACCTGATTAAGCAGCACCTGACTGTCCTCAGCAATCGTTTTAAACAGGGTATCATGTTGGCCAAGTAAAATGCCCTGATTGGCTATGGCAGTCCAAATTTGAGTGCACTCTGGGGTGGTATCCGAGCTACTGTCTGCTGGGTTCATGTTGGTCAGATCATACTGTTATGATTTAACTGGATAAGAACCCAAATGCAGACAAGTACACCAAGCCAGAGAAGTTTTAACAGGTTTATTTACAATGTTCAAAGTCCAGGTTTCCAAATATAGGGGAAGAGCAAGTCCAGGTACAGGGAGGGTAACAGATCCAGATCAGGGCAGGTGTGGTACCGTAATGTCCTAGTGTCCGTGGTGAGTCCAAAAGAGAGGTCCGGTAATGGAGAGCAGGATGGTGGTGGCAGGAGTGAAGCGGAGGCAGGAGTCAGGTTCCAAATATCTGTGGCACAGGAGAAAACGTAAATAGAACAGACCAAAAACACAAAGAGCAAAAATAACCAGGTTGAGTCGGCAGCGAGACTAACATGGTCGTCTTGACTATGATCTGACGATGAGTGGTAAGTTT
The DNA here is from genome assembly GCF_020615455.1 of Coregonus clupeaformis. NCBI lineage: Eukaryota > Metazoa > Chordata > Actinopteri > Salmoniformes > Salmonidae > Coregonus > Coregonus clupeaformis. The sequence continues at coordinate 176,123 of NW_025534083.1, read as the reverse complement.
GACCGGGTCTTAAAGGCTGAGGTGATTATGGTGAATGAGCTGCAGCTGGAACCCCGACTCCCGCACACCAGACTTCACTCCTGCAATCAAGGACAGACAGAGGGGAGGGAGAGAGCAGAGAGAGCTACCTATCAGCAGTAGGCCTAACACTAATCAAATAATCATCAAGTCCATGAGTAATAAAATCAAGTGTGCTGGGCTCGGGAAAAAACACTATCCTGGTGAGTCTCCAGGACTGGAGGTGAATATCACAACACACACACACACACACACACACACACACACACACACACACGCACGCACGCACGCACGCACGCGCACGCACACGCACACGCACACGCACACGCACACGCACACACACACACACACACACACACACACACACACACACACACACACACACACACACACACACACACACACACACACACACACACACACACACGCTCTAGCCCCCATCACCCCTCAGGTCTTCATTAGTTAATTATTATCATTAGTCAGATTAAAAGTGGAATCTCTCCCCTATCTCTCTCCTCTCCCCCAAGCCTAGATGAGATTAATCAACTGTAATGAAAGGTAATTTCATCTAGGGTAACAAAGTCGCTTCTTCAGGCCGGGGTGTGTGGGGGATCAGTGTGTGTGTGTGTGTGTGTTTGTGTTATTCTTAATGTATGTTATTCTCCTCTATCAGAAGGTCTTAGAGGTTTGTACCTGAGCCTATACCACAAATCAGGTTAGAGGAGTTGGTCAAGGAGTTAGAGAGTTATCTCCCCATAGATAACCAGTACCAACATATTCTTCAGAACTAACCTACTCCGGGGCAGGCTAACTCAGGGCTAACTCCATTTATCCTGAATGAAGTGTCTGAGCCACGAGTTCATGAACAATGAAATCAGATTCCCTCCTTCTTGCAAAGATTGTGTCATCATCCCCTTCATTTGAGGAAGACAACTGATTAAATATGTTATTGTTAAAATACCTATCACATTACACATTTAGTTCGCGCAATTGTATTTTGAAATTTACGAAAGGCAAACTGACAGCCGCAACCAACCATAGACATACAGTATATAATCCATAGACGGAAGTTCCCATCACAGTCACTGTTAGTGTACCCATGAGTTTAACAGTCAAATTGCCAGAGTTAGAGGTTCCAAAACCCTTCTATGGATTATATGTATATGGCCACAACGCAACAAGCTGTTCCACAGATAGAAGATGGAGCGATAGGAGTGGGAAAAAGGTGCTCGTGCATTGATAAGCACACCAAAGACGGCATTTATTTGTAAGTCGCTCTGGATAAGAGCGTCTGCTAAATGACGTAAATGTAAATGTAATTTATGATAAGTCATAAAATAAAGATGACGCTTCTAAAAGCCTATTCCACACCATAGCCTGCTGAATTTGTAGATAACTTTTCTTTCATTTTGCTTTCGGCAGGAATGAAAAGGTGGCATTGACTTGCCCATGGAATGTTTCAGCATTGTCTCAATGAAGAGATTGGCGTTCAACTAGCCATGTGCGACATTCACGCACAGTTGCAAGCCTGCTAGAGTTACAATCCACTGTCTTATTCCGGATGAAGGCTGACCTGGACTGTGAAGCTAACTGAAGCTGGCTAGCTTTATAAAATCCTTAGTAGATCTAGCTTGCTTCGTAGTATACATTACCACTCAGATCTCTACTGATAGTACAGTCTGGTTCCTCTCTCCAGGACCACATATACCCCACAGAGGGATACACCAGCTACCCTTCCCTCCCTCTCCCTCCTCCTCTCTCTCCACTGTCACCTTAATAATTACATCCCCCTCTCGCTGAACAGAGCAGAGTCCCTGCTGAGACACAGAGAAAGGGGGAAAGAGAGAGAGAGACAGAGAGAGAGAGAGAGAGAGAGAGAGAGAGAGAGAGAGAGAGAGACAGAGAGACAGAGAGAGAGAGAGAGAGAGACAGAGAGAGAGAGAGAGAGAGAGAGAGAGAGAGAGAGAGAGAGAGAGAGAGAGAGAGAGAGAGACAGACAGAGAGAGAGAGACAAAGACAGAGAGAGAGAGACAGAGAGAGAGAGAGAGATTTGAGTTTTAAATAATCTTTATTGGGTCTGGGAGCCCACCACACAATAAATACTCATACAAAACCGTAGTTACACATCAATTAAAAACACAACTCCAATTCCTCCTCCACAGTAACTAAACACAACAGCCTCTGAATACCCCATATACTCATAAACAGATCAATATTGTTGACAAGTTTATAATAGGCAAACTCAACCCTTAGTCTCGCTGCCAACATTCCCTCCAGCATTCCCACCACATCCACAGACCCCTGTCCCCGAATACTGTACTTTCAGGTCTTCCATATCGCTAATTTTGCTGCCCCTAACACAAAATTAAGCAACACAACTACACCGTTTTGACTAAACCTGTACTTTGGCCCAAATATATACAGTTGGGAAGAGAAAACCTCTCCCAACGTTGAGAACCAATTAGTGATCAGGTCAATCATCCCGACCAACCTGGGACACTGTAAAAACAGATGTGCCAGAGTTTCAGACTCAGCATAGAATGGACACCCCTCCCCAACAGTAGGATCCAGGTGTATCAGATACATGTTGGTGGCTAAGGCTCCATGTATTATCCTCCATTGGAGGACAGCTCTCCTCTTATCAATAGGCAGTTTGTATAATGATCGCCAACAGCCTTTTGGGGAGGCACCTGGACCAAGCACACCTGCCCACCTCATCGATTTTACCCCTTCCAGGGAAGAGGCATGGGACACCTTTACACATATTATGTACATGGCCTTCTTTCCCACCTCCTTGAACTCCCCCAGCTCCGGGGTATCGAAGGAAAGCAGCATCCCCACGTCCTCCTCGAATGCCCCCACTGCAGTACTAACAATCAGTGCAGGGAACACATAATCCAGACCCTCCTTCCACCGATCAGAATTGGAAGTGTCAGTCACATACTGCAGATGAAGTACTGGCAAGGAGTCAAAGACCTCAGCGACGACCTTCCTCAGTAGGCGAGACGATCGGATCCCCGCTCTTTCTCCCAGCTCCTCCAACGACCTATTCCTGTTCCGCATCAGATTACCCAGTTTAGTACACCCCACGCCTAACAGGCATGAACGTAGGCTAGCTGAACCCAGAACACGGGACTGGATGGCAGTGTTGTGAAAAAGAGGCTCTTCAAAAAGCCACATCCCTGGTGGCGTGCAGGCCTTACGGGACTTGACCAGAACTCTCCAAGCCTGCATAACAGACTCATAAAATGGAGTCAGGCCAGGCAACTCACCCCCCTCCAGCTTTAAGAGGAAAAGGTGCTTGTCTAAGCCTAAACAGCCCGCTCTCCTCATCAATGTGTAGGCTGTGTCAACCCAGCTAGAACCGTCACTGTACAACAGTCTCTGGGCTGCTTGAAGCCGGAAAGCCATGATCCTAGAGGAAATGTCCACCAGGCCTTGCCCACCCTCGTACAGTGGCAGGTACAGGGCTGCAGCTTTAATACAGTGTTGTCAAGACCAGAAGAAATTGACAAGGGTCCCCTGAAGCTCTTGTATCAGACCCTTTGGTGGCTGCAAAATCATTAGTCTATGCCACAGGGTAGAGGCAACAAGATTGTTAGCTACCAGTACCCTTCCCCTATAAGACAGCTGGGGCAGCACCAATTTCCATCTTGACAGTCTGGCACACACTTTCTCCACTACACCCTCCCAGTTCTTTTTCTGAAAGACATCGGAGCCTAGAAAAAAACCCAAAGTCTTCATCCCATCTCTGCCCCACTGAAGCCCCCCTGGTAACCGTGGAGCGGACCCCATCTGAAGCTGACCTACCCACAGCGCTTCACTCTTTCCCCAATTAACTCTAGCTGAGGAGGCCCCCTCATACACCTTTAAAGCGTTTGAGAGAACCTAAACATCCTCACCCCCTGTAATAAAAACTGTCACGTCATCTGCATACGCAGACAGTGCTATCGTGGGACCCTTCATTACACCTGGCACAGAGAAACCAATAAGCTTCGCTCTTTAAAAACAAAGCATTGGTTCAATCGCCAGACTATATAACTGCCCTGAAATTGGGCATCCCTGCCTGATGCCCCTTTGGACAGGGATGGGGCAACTCAAACCACCCCCCACCTTCCCCATACACGAGGCCCCAGCATACAGTAAATTCATCCAAGACAAAAAAACATCCCCAAACCCAAAGGCTTTCATTGTTTTAAACAAGTACTGGTGGTCCACACGATCAAAAGCCTTCTCCTGATCCAAAGAAAGTAAACCCACATTTACATCAGACAGTTTACAAATGTCTAAAACATCTCTTATTAGAAACATGTTGTCAACAATAGAGCGATCAGGTACACAGTAGGACTGGTCCTTGTGGACCAACAATCCCAGATACTCTTTCAACCTGTTTGAGAGACATTTAGAAACAATTTTATATTCTGCACACAGCAAAGCAACAGGTCTCCAATTATTTATGAGAGCCAAAGCCCCCTTTTTTGGCAACAGTGAAAGTACCGCACGTTGACAAGATACAGGAAGAGAGCCCTCATGAAAAGATTCACACACCACTTCATAAAAATCCTGCTTATAAAACTCAGATGGTAAACCATCAATGCCAGGGGCTCGGCCTGTTGAGAGCTGCATAACTGCTGTGGACAGCTCTTGCAGTGTAATGTCAGAGTCCAATACGACTCTTTGCTCAGGTCCCAATTGAGGAAGACCGTGTAACAACTGTTCAGAACACAGAGAGTCACAATCCTCCGCCTTATAGAGGGCAGAGTAGAAATCCACGGCATGTTGACGCATTTCACTGTCATCCGTGGTCACCTTCCCATCAGGGAGACGAAGGCAGACCATCTGTTTACGTTGCAATGTCGACTGTCCTAGGTTTTTTTTTTAAGCGCTAGGAGCATCCATATCCTTGAGGGAAGCGAAACGAGACCTAATCAAGGCACCCTTCACTCTTTCATGCAGAAACGACCTCAGTTCATGTTTCTTGTCCTGTAAGTTCATGACTAGTCCGGGGTCATTCTGATTGAGCAACTTCAATTCAATAAATTTGATGTCCTGTTCAAGGGCCCTGATAGTCTCTTTAACTTCAATTCGAGACAGAGCAGTATACTGTTGACAAACACATGTATTTGGGCCTTCCCAACCTCCCACCATTGTCTCAAGGACTCAAAATTCCCTTTTGTAACCCTCCATTTTTCCCAAAACTTTTTCCTCATCACTATGTGTCTCCTGTAGGAAAACTACATTAAGCCTTTTCTGTTTTATTACTTCTAATACCCAAGCCCTCTTATTCCTGTCCCTTCCTCTATTAATATTGAGAGAACCTACCCTTAGTATCTCCATATAAAAAATAAAAGGAAAAGCAGAAGATACCACAGAGAAACCAGACAAAGAGAATAAAACACCCTATGAGGCATAATCATCATCATTATTTAAATGTTCTCTTAACCTGACCACGTTTCCCACCACCTTTTGCTGCTGCAACAGCAGTAACACACTTCCTCAAGCGAAACCGCTTCTTCTCACTCAACTGGTCTAACCCCACCATCTTCTGTAACATCACAGCTGACCTCACAACCTTATCAACATCAAAATAATCTGCCAATTTGACAGATTTCCCAAAAGTCTGATCCAGAAACCCATTTCCCTCCTCTAGATCATAAATTGAGTCCTCACCAGCTGATATCGTATCAAGAGAGATATCCATATCCTTCTCCTGATCGTCCTCAACTGAGGCCACAGACCACTGACTCCCCTCTACCACATCCCTTTCAACACTCCCCACTTGCACCCCATCACTCGTACCAGGCATCTCCTCCACTACCTGGGAACCTAGCTCCACATGAACCCCCCCCCCCTGTACCCCAGCACTCATAGTGGGCATCTCCTCCACTACCTGGGAGATTAGCTCCACATGAACCCCCTCCTGTAACCCATTACTTGTAGTGGGCATCTCCTCCACTACCTGGGAGATTAGCTCCACATGAACCCCCTCCTGTACCCCAGCACTCGTACTGGGCACCTCCTCACCAGTCTGAGGAAATGGCTCTTCAGATCCATCCTTACCTTCTACAACAATATTTCTCTGATGCATAACATTTCCCTCTGGTACAAATTGCAACTCTGTGCCCTCAACATGGACAACTTGTTCCTCAGCAACAGATGCTTGTGGCTGCTCTACCGCTGTCAGCCCACCTCTCCCTACATCAGTGGGCCCAGGCGTTACGAGGACCACCTGCGCCCCTCCCTTCTCCCTTTTCGGGCAAGCATATCGCTTTTGACCAACATCCCCACACTCAAAACACCGTTGACTACCCGTACTAGCATAAACCATATACAGTCTATTGTCATACTTGACTTTAAACGATAACTCCAAAGTCTGCTCCGGTGAGTCCAAAAACATAAACACCTGTCGCCGAAACGACATAACCTGTTTCATCGCCGGGTGTTTGCAACCCAACGGGACAACCTTAATTGAACTTGCAAACTTCCCAAAGCGCAATAACTCGCGCTCCAATAGCTCATTTGGAATAAACGGCGGTACATTTGAAATCGTTACCCTTGTTGACGGAGAAAAAAGCGGCGTAACTTGAATAAACATTCCTTTAAGAAGTACGCCATGCTCAACCATACGATCAACAAGGCGCTCTTCTTTAAGAAATACCACCACCGCTTTATTCATCCGTGACGCATAAGCAACATTCTCATATCCTACCTTCTCTCCTACTGCGACCAGAAACTCCTCCACCGTGACAGTAGCTTCAGTAACACACCTAAAGCAGTGCCGAAGTGACAGGGACGGCGTCCCCATTCGGGCCGCCATCCCCACCAAAATCAGCGTAATTTCGACACGAAAACAATATACTTAATTCTACCACAACAAGAAAATAGAAATAATAACCTTAATCATGCATAGAAGAAAAAAGGATATCACCAAGAAAAGGAAAACCGAAAGAGAACCCAGGATATCTAACTCTACACAACACTCGCACTTAGCACTCACTCAAACAATTCCCAGCATGCACCAAACACTCCCAGCATGGAGAAAGAGAGAGAGAGAGAGAGAGACAACAACAACACAATTAGACCCAACCAAATCATGAAAAAAACAAAAATATAATTACTTGACACATTGGAAAGAATGAACTAAAAAACAGAGCAAACTAGAACGCTATTTGGCCCTAAACAGAGAGAACACAGTGGCAGAATACCTGACCACTGTGACTGACCCAAATTTAAGGAAAGCTTTGACTATGTACAGACTCAGTGAGCATAGCCTTGCTATTGAGAAAGGCCGCCATAGGCAGACCTAGCTCTCAAGAGAAGATAGGCTATGTCCACACTGCCCACACAACAAGGTGGAAACTGAGCTGCACTTCCTAACCTCCTGCCAAATGTATGATGATATTAGAGACACATTTCCCTCAGATTACAGAGATCCACAAAGAATTCGAAAACAAACCCATTTTGATAAACTCCCATATCTATTGGGTAAGAGCCCACATTGTGCCATCACAGCTGCAATATTTGTGACCTGCTGCCACAAGAAAAGGGCAACCAGTGAATAACAAACACCATTGTAAATACAACCCATATTTATGTTTTTTTTATTTTCCCATTTGTACTTTAACTATTTGCACATTGTTACAACACTGTATACAGTGGGGAGAACAAGTATTTGATACACTGCCGATTTTGCAGGTTTTCCTACTTACAAAGCATGTAGAGGTCTGTCATTTTTATCATAGGTACACTTCAACTGTGAGAGACGGAATCTAAAACAAAAATCCAGAAAATCACATTGTATGATTTTTAAGTAATTAATTTGCATTTTATTGCATGACATAAGTATTTGATCACCTACCAACCAGTAAGAATTCCGGCTCTCACAGACCTGTTAGTGTAACGATCCCGGCAGTCTGAGTCGGGTCCTGTCTGTGGACTAGTTTTTCTGCTCGTGATCTCCAGTTTCCCGAGGGTTCTGGAACGCTCCGGGGAGCTCTCTTGATTTCCGCACCTGCATCCCATCAGCAATCTGCACACCTGGTCCTGATCATCACCCTTCTTAGGCTCTGGCCTAACATCCATTCCCTGCCGGATCGTTAGCCATGAACAGTAGGTTTACCAGAGTATCAGTCTTAGAGCTTCTAGCGTTAGTTTTGTTGTTTTGCACCTTGTTGGTTTGTTGTTTACTTACCTCCGTTTTGTTCCATCTGCAGTCACTCGTCCGGAACCTTCATCCAACCTCTGCCTGGTGGTCGGCGGCTGCCGAGCCACGATTGGATCAACCACTGCACCCCCAACAACTAATCAACGCCGCCCGCTCTGTTCCCTGGATTATTCAGCATCACTCTTGAATTTGTAAATAAACACTCACCTTCGTTTCAACTTACCTTGTCCTGGTCTGCTTCTGGGTTCTGGCTTTGTAACTCGTGACAGAACGATCCGGCCAGTAATGAACCCAGCGGACCTGGACTCTGTTTCGCCATGCCATTTCCCATCAGGAGAAGATGTTGGGACAACATAGCACGGCACTACAGGAGATAGCGTTGTCAGTTCGGAACCTTTCTACCGGTCTGACGGAGGTCCAGAACCAGCGCAAGTTTCCGGTGGAGGATCCACTACCGGTTTCACCCATCTCGCCTGCCGCGTCTGGAGCTGTGTCCTTCCGTGAGCCCAAGGTTCCGACGCCGGATAAATATGAGGGGGAGCTGGGAAGATGCCGTTTCTTTCCTTATGCAGTGTGGGTTAGTGTTCGATCTACAGCCCTACTCTTATGCCACAGACAAGGCTAGGATAGCCTTTGTGATTGAGTTGCTGCGTGGTCGAGCGCTGGAGTGGGCTTCAGCCGTTTGGGAACGACAAGACCCCTGCATGGCTTCATACCAGGGGTTCACGGCCGAGATGAGGAAGCTCTTCCGACCATTCCGTCCGAGGGAGGGACGCAGCTAGGCGCCTGTTTTCGCTTCACCAAGGAACTCGCAGCGTGGCCGACTTCGTGATCGAGTTCAAGACGTTGGCTGTGGAGAGTGGGTGGAATGAGGAGTCTCTGCAAGCGGCCTTTTACCAGGGTCTGTCGGAGCAGCTCAAGGATGAGTTGATCTCCTATCCGGAGCCTAGTGACCTGGACAGCTTGGTAGCCTTGTCTATTCGGGTGGATAATCGAGTCCGAGAGCGAAGGAGGGAGAAGCAATGGGGGTCCGTCCAATCGATCAGCTTCTCAGTTCCCAGTCGGGTCGGGTGGTGGACCAGAACACGTCGATCATTCTCCACCACAAAGGATTAGTGGAGAGGTCCTCTCTCCCGATTCTGAACCCATGCAAGTGGGGCGGCACGGGTTAACCAAGGAGGAGCGTCAACATAGACGTAAGACCAACTGCTGCCTCTACTGTGGTAGCTCGGGACATTACATCTCCACTTGTTCCCCGGCGGTCGTCAAACTGCCCGGCTCGCTAAAGTTGGGAGGACTTTTAGCGAGCCAGTTTCAACCTCTCAGTACCTCTGTCAGACCCCGTTTCCCGGCTACCCTTGTGAACAGGAATCAGAGCTTAGCGATTAACGCTTTTATCGATTCAGGTGCCGATGGAAGCTTTCTTGATGCCGAGTTGGTGGAACAGCTGGGGCTTTCCAAGGAGCAATTGCCGGAAGCCATTGAAGCGACCACTCTGAACGGCAGTAGTCTGGCACGTATCACGATGAGGACTGAACCGGTTAAGATGCTGTTGTCGGGGGAATCATTCGGAGATGATTTCATTCTTCATTCTGCCGTCTTCCCATGTTCCTCTGGTCCTTGGATACCCCTGGCTGAAGGAACACAATCCCACGTTCGATTGGGTGACGGGCAAGGTAACGAGTTGGAGCCTTGATTGTCATGCTAACTGTCTCAAGACTGCCTGTCCCCATTCGGTTCCCAGTCAGGTGATTGAGGCTAAACCCCAGATTTGTCCCTGGTTCCCGAGACATATCACGATTTGGGGGAAGTGTTCAGTAAGCAGAAGGCTCTGTCACTCCCTCCCCCACCGACCATATGATTGTGCCATCAACCTGTTCCCTGGAGCTGTCTACCCCAAGGGAAGGTTATACAGTATCTCCGCCCTGAACGTGAGGCTTTGGAGACCTACATCAAGGAGTCCCTAGCTGCTGGTCTCGTTTCGTCCCTCGTCATCACCCCTGGGGCAGGATTCTTCTTTGTGGGTAAGAAGGATGGCTCTCTTCGACCGTGTATTGATTATCGGGGGTTGAATGACATCACGGTCAAGAACAAGTATCCCCTGCCCTTGATGAGTTCTGCCTTCGACTCCTTACAGGGTGCTACGGTGTTCACCAAGCTAGACCTACGCAATCGTATCACATGGTCCGGATCAGAGAGGGAGACGAGTGGTTGACGGGGTTTCAATACACCGATGGGTCACTTCGAGTATCAGGTGATGCCGTTTGGACTGACCAATGCTCCAGCGGTATTCCAGAGTATGGTGAACGACGTCCTGAGAGATATGATCGGTCTCTTTGTGTTTGTTTACCTGGATGACATTCTGATCTTCTCGAAGGAACCTTCCGACCACGTCCAGCATGTCCGGCAGGTTCTGCAGCGATTGTTGGAGAATCGCCTGTTCGTGAAGGCCGAGAAGTGCGAGTTTCACGCCCACACGACATCCTTTCTCGGGTACATCATCTCCAGGGGAGAGATTAGGATGGACCAGGAGAAGGTTAGAGCGGTTCTGGAATGGGCCCAGCCCGGTACGAGATTGCAGCTCCAGAGATTTTTGGGGTTTGCAATTTCTACCGCAGATTCATCCGGGATTACAGCCGTGTGGCCGCTCCGTTAACGGCCTTGACTTCCAGTATCAGGAGCTTCAAGTGGAATCCGGAGGCGGATCGAGCGTTTCTGGATTTGAAGAGGCGATTCACCAACGCACCGATTCTCTCTCAACCGGACACGGCCCGTCAGTTCGTCGTTGAAGTGGACGCGTCTGATGTGGGAGTTGGCGCCATCCTGCTCGCAGCGATGCTCCACGGACAGTAAACTCCATCCCTGCGCCTACTACTCTCGTCGCCTTTCGCCTGCGGAGAGGAATTACGATGTGGGTAACCGGGAGCTTCGCGGTGAAACTTGCCTTGGAGGAGTGGCGCCACTGGTTGGAGGGGGCGGAGCAGCCGTTTATTGTCTGGACTGACCACAAGAATCTTGCTTACGTGCAATCGGCTAGACGTCTCAACTCCCGTCAGGCCAGGTGGTCGTTGTTTTTCGGACGATTCAATTTTTCCCTGACGTTCCGACCTGGATCTAAGAACGGCAAGGCGGACGCCTTGTCTCGGATGTTCTCCAAGACGGAGGAGAGTGGGTCCAAGACCGAGACTATTCTCCCCGGAACTGCGTCGTGGGAGCTGTTAGGTGGAAGATTGAGGAGGAGGTGATGGCGGCTCTTCGGACGCAGCCCGGTCCCGTAACGGTCCACCCGGTCGGTTGTTTGTGCCTGAGTCGGTTCGTCCCTGCGGTCCTCAAATGGTCCCACGCCAGCAAGATGGCTTGTCACCCTGGCGTGGCTCGGACGATGGCGTTTCTTCGCAGACGCTTTTTGGTGGCCTGCCATGGCCGAGGATACTCGGGGTTATGTTGCTGCCTGTCCAGTGTGTGCGCAGAATAAGAGTACCAATCGGCCCAGCTCTGGACTACTTCACCCCCTTCCTATTCCCGGCGACCATGGTCGCATCTGGCCCTGGACTTTGTCACTGGGTTGCCCGCTTCTGAGGGGAACACGGTCGTTCTGACTATCGTGGACAGATTCAGCAAGTTCGCCCACTTTGTGCCACTGCCAAGCTTCCCTCTGCCTCGGAGACGTCCGAGATCCTGGTTAGGGAGGTTTTCAGGGTCCACGGGTTGCCCAGTGATATCGTTTCCGACCGTGGCCCCTCAGTTTACCTCTGCTGTCTGGAAGTCCTTCTGTTTGGCCATTGGAGCTACAGTCAGTCTCACATCTGGTTTTCACCCCCAATCTAATGGTCAGGCGGAGAGAGCCAACCAGAAGATGGAATCCACGCTACGCTGCCTGGCCTCTTCCAACCCCACCTCCTGGGTCTCTCAGTTGCCTTGGGTTGAGTATGCCCACAATACTCTCCCCTACATCTGCCACTGGGATGTCTCCCTTCCAGTGCCTGTATGGCTACCAACCTCCCTTGTTCCCTTCTCAGGAGAAGGAGCTCTCAGTGCCTTCTGTTCAGGCCCATATTCGCCGTTGCCACCGGACCTGGCATCGGGCCAGAAAGGCACTCCTTAGAGTTTCGACCGGTATCAGCTCCAGGCGAATCGTCGCCGGATCCCCGCTCCCACCTACACCATCGGAGATAGGGTCTGGTTGGCCACACGGGATCTTCCTTTACGGACTGAGTCTAGGAAGTTGTTACCGAGTTCATTGGTCCGTTTGTGGTGGAGAAGGTGATCAATCCGGTGGCAGTTCGACTCAAACTCCCGAGGACGCTCAGAGTCCATCCCACCTTTCATGTCTCCTGCCTCAAGCCTGTTTTCCTCAGTCCTCTGTTGCCTCCTCCGCCTCCTCCTCCTCCTCCTCGGATGATCGGAGGTGGTCCTGCCTACACGGTGCGACGCATCATGGATTCCAGACGGCGGGGCCGGGGTTTCCAGTATCTCGTGGACTGGGAGGGGTATGGTCCTGAAGAGAGGAGTTGGATTCCGCGGCGACAGATCCTAGATGCTGACCTCATCCGTGACTTCTACCGCCTCCATCCTGGCGCTCCGGGGAGTCCCGCCCGGTGGCGTTCGGGCCGGAGGGGGGTACTGTAACGATCCCGGCAGTCTGAGTCGGGTCCTGTCTGTGGACTAGTTTTTCTGCTCGTGATCTCCAGTTTCCCGAGGGTTCTGGAACGCTCCGGGGAGCTCTCTTGATTTCCGCACCTGCATCCCATCAGCAATCTGCACACCTGGTCCTGATCATCACCCTTCTTAGGCTCTGGCCTAACATCCATTCCCTGCCGGATCGTTAGCCATGAACAGTAGGTTTACCAGAGTATCAGTCTTAGAGCTTCTAAGCGTTAGTTTTGTTGTTTTGCACCTTGTTGGTTTGTTGTTTACTTACCTCCGTTTTGTTCCATCTGCAGTCACTCGTCCGGAACCTTCATCCAACCTCTGCCTGGTGGTCGGCGGCTGCCGAGCCATGATTGGATCAACCACTGCACCCCCAACAACTAATCAACGCCGCCCGCTCTGTTCCCTGGATTATTCAGCATCACTCTTGAATTTGTAAATAAACACTCACCTTCGTTTCAACTTACCTTGTCCTGGTCTGCTTCTGGGTTCTGGCTTTGTAACTCGTGACAGTTAGTTTGTCTTTAAGAAGCCCTCCTGTTCTCCACTCATTACCTGTATTAACTGCACCTGTTTGAACTCGTTACCTGTATAAAAGACACCTGTCCACACACTCAATCAAACAGACTCCAACCTCTCCACAATGGCCAAGACCAGAGAGCTGTGTAAGGACATCAGGGATAAAATTGTAGACCTGCACAAGGCTGGGATGGGCTACAGGACAATAGGCAAGCAGCTTGGTGAGAAAGCAACAACTGTTGCCGCAATTATTAGAAAATGGAAGAAGTTCAAGATGACGGTCAATCACCCTCGGTCTGGGGCTCCATGCAAGATCTCACCTCGTGGGGCATCAATGATCATGAGGAAGGTGAGGGATCAGCCCAGAACTACACGGCAGGACCTGGTCAATGACCTGAAGAGAGCTGGGACCACAGTCTCAAAGAAAACCATTAGTAACACACTACGCCGTCATGGATTAAAATCCTGCAGCGCACGCAAGGTCCCCCTGCTCAAGCCAGCGCATGTCCAGGCCCGTCTGAAGTTTGCCAATGACCATCTGGATGATCCAGAGGAGGAATGGGAGAAGGTCATGTGGTCTGATGAGACAAAAATAGAGCTTTTTGGTCTAAACTCCACTCGCCGCGTTTGGAGGAAGAAGAAGGATGAGTACAACCCCAAGAACACCATCCCAACCGTGAAGAATGGAGGTGGAAACATCATTCTTTGGGGATGCTTTTCTGCAAAGGGGACAGGACGACTGCACCGTATTGAGGGGAGGATTGATGGGCCCATGTATCGCGAGATCTTGGCCAACAACCTCCTTCCCTCAGTAAAACCATTGAAGATGGGTCGTGGCTGGGTCTTCCAGCATGACAACGACCCGAAACACACAGTCAGGGCAACTAAGGAGTGGCTCCGTAAGAAGCATCTCAAGGTCCTGGAGTGGCCTAGCCAGTCTCCAGACCTGAACCCAATAGAATATCTTTGGAGGGAGCTGAAAGTCAGTATTGCCCAGCGACAGACCCGAAACCTGAAGGATCTGGAGAAGGTCTGTATGGAGGAGTGGGCCAAAATCCCTGCAGCAGTGTGTGCAAACCTGGTCAAGACCTACAGGAAACGTATGATCTCTGTAATTGCAAACATGGGTTTCTGTACCAAATATTAAGTTCTGCTTTTCTGATGTATCAAATACTTATGTCATGCAATAAAATGCAAATTAATTACTTAAAAATCATACAATGTGATTTTCTGGATTTTTGTTTTAGATTCCGTCTCTCACAGTTGAAGTGTACCTATGATAAAAATTACAGACCTCTACATGCTTTGTAAGTAGGAAAACCTGCAAAATCGGCAGTGTATCAAATACTTGTTTTCCCCACTGTATATGCATAATATGACATTTGAAATGTCTTTATTCTTTTGGAACTTCTGAGTGTAATGTTTACTGTTAATATTTGTTTATTTCACTTTTGTTTACTATCTACTTCACTTGCTTTGGCAATGTTAACATACGTTTCCCATGCCAATAAAGCCCTTAAATTGAAATTGAGATTGAATTGAGAGAGAGAGAGAGAGAGAGAGAGAGAGAGAGAGAGACAGAGAGCGAGAGAGAGAGAGACAGAGAGAGAGAGAGAGAGAGAGAGAGAGAGAGAGAGAGAGAGAGAGAGAGAGAGATAGAGAGAGAGAGAGTGAGATTGAGAGAGAGAGAGAGAGAGAGAGAGAGAGAGAGAGAGAGAGAGAGAGAGAGAGAGAGAATGCCACCCCAGCTGTTGGCTGCAGGCCTACATCCCCCCACTTCATATCCATTTTGGTTCCCGGCCTACCCTCCACACACACATGTGCCAATCTACCCTGGAGGGCCCCTAAAATGCCCGCAGCTGTGCAGAAATGCCAGTAGGCTTATCACACATACTGGTGGGGAGAACATCCACCGCTCCAGGCTGGGCTAAGCTGATTAGATTTTTGGGGGTGGTGTTTGTGTGTGTGTGTGTGTGTGTGTGTGTGTGTGTGTGTGTGTGTCTGTGCGTGTGTCCATGCACGCATGCCTGCATTTTCGAGAGTGTATGCATGCGTTTGTGCAGGCAACTGGTGGGGGGGGGGTCTCTCTCTGTTTTGTTAACCTTTCTCCCCTCCTCTGTTTCCCCTCTTCTCTCGTTTTATCGCTTGTGTTTTATTCCTATCCTCCTGAGATTTAGTTTAGTCACCGTATGCTCAGCCTCCCGTTCATCAACTTCTGCTGGAATTTTTTTCACATTCAGAGGATTACGTTTCTTAGAAGAAAGAAATTAAACAAAAAAACACATTGCATCCCAAGTGGTACCCTATACCATATTTAGTACACTACTTTTGACCAGAGCCCTATAGGCCTAGGTCAAAAGTAGTGCACTACATAGGGAATAGGGTGCCATTTGGGATGCAGAGCCTGAATCCTCCAAATGTTGCCCTATCCTATGTGGTTAGAATTTAAGTGATTCCACTCAGAGCAAATTGAATATGAATCTCCAGTCTGATGAGTGCAATCATGTAACACTCCACATGTAATATAATAGTAAATGCCATTTAGCAGACACTATCATCATACATTTTACATAGTGGTTGCCCTGGCAATCGAACCCACTGTCCAAACGTCACAAGCATCATGCTCTACCATCTGAGCCATACAGGATCCACATACATGATCCACCTCTGGTTAATACAATACAAATGTGTTGGCCGGCTGTCTACTTGTATTTTATAGCAAGTCTTATAACGATGAATAGTAATAAATAGTAATTGATTGCATTTATATAGCGCCTTACCAGATGTTCAAAGTGCTGTAAGGTGGAGACTCACCTCATCCATCACCTAGGATGATGCACGGCAAACATTAGTCCCCAAATGCTCACCACATATCAGCTATCATGGTGGAGAGGTGAGGAGTGATATGGGATGATTAGAAGGTTATGATGGAAATGGGGCCAGGTTGTGGATTCAGTCAGTACACAGAGGCAAGCTTATGTCAGCCCTTTCTGTTGTCTTATCTGACCAGGAAACCCTCAGGGCTGTTTCTGTATCATGGAGATAGATAGGGCCAACAGTTTGTCTGCTCAGGTCCCGTGTGGCTCAGTTGGTAGAGCTTGCAACGCCAGGGTTGTATGTTCAATTCCCACAGGGGTCTAGTATGAAAGTGTATGCACGTGCTGTAAGTTGCTCTGGATAAGAGCTTCTGCTAAATGACTAAAATGTAGAGTTGTAAAATGTATGGCCCTGTAACATACTGTGTGTTTCTGATTGAAGGCACTATGCTACAATTATACAATCTAGATGTGGTTGAAAGGGTTATCTAACTCCTTCACAGTTTAGAGGTGTGAACAGGGAGGCTAGCTCTTCTGTGATCAGAAGCTATAGATCTGAACCCCAGCCCTTTATCCACTTTGATCACAATGAAGCGCTTCTCTTTGATAGAAACGCCCAGGGTTTTCAAACTCTTCAGCAGAACTCTGAATAGAAAGAGATGTCAAGGCCTGAGCCTCAAGCCTAACTTGACTGTTTTCAACAGAGAGGAGAACATAATACAAAATAAAATACCTATTGAAAGTGTCTGGTTATTTACAGTCTGTGACCACTGCCAGATGGCACAATGTGGGCCAGCATATGTGAGTCAAAACACACACACACAAGCACACCCACCCACATATATACAGACACACACACACACACACAGTTCTGCAGTCATTGTCTTCATCTTGTGATTCCTCATTAGGATCCTCATAATGTTATGTGTTTATCTGCTATTCTAATGGCTGGTGTTGCATGTCATTATACTGAAGATTATACTGTATGCCTGCTTGCCTCTTGTCTCACTGTTGTTGGATTGTGGCTTAGGCGCTGTAATGCATGTGTGTGTTGGGATTGGATGAGCCCAATTGCTCACCCTGATAACTCTTCACTGATTGGTCCACTTGACTGTCAGTCACTTATCTAAGTCCCAGATGCTGACATCCTGCAGTGTAAGGGTAATTTGCGAGCTTTGAGTTAAAAAATCTGTTCCTCAGCCAAGTTTATTCTCTGAAGTTGGGGCCACGTATGAAATCACTTGATCTTTATTTCTTTAAGTTCATAATTTTATTTTTATACTGCGCATGTAATGTGTTTTTAACAGAATCCTTTGAATTTCCTTCCATGATGCAATGCAGTGCCAAACATCAAAGGGATACTGCATCTCTCTCTCTCTCTCTCTCTCTCTCTCTCTCTCTCTCTCTCTCTCTCTCTCTCTCTCTCTCTCTCTCTCTCTCTCTCTCTCTCTCTCTCTCTCTCTCTCTCTCTCTCTCTCTCTCTCTCTCTCTCTCTCTCTCTCTCTCTCTCTCTCTCTCTCTCTCTCTTATTTCCCAGCCTTATCCTATTATTCGCCCTCTACACTCTGAACTGGATTATCTTTGCAGCCAAAATTTCGTAAGAAAGGTAGAAGAAAGTCAAACACTTTCATTCGCTTCCTTTTCCCCCTCTCTCTCTTTCGGCTTCTCCTCCCTCCTCCTCTCCTCCTTTCTGAAACCAGGTGTATTGTTGTCTCCTGGGAGTCAGTAATGAGTACTTCCATCTCTCTCAGCCCGACATTTCATGAATCACATTTCCTACTCACCTGTTTGACAAAATGTCAGGAAGAAGAGAGGGAGGGATGGAGAGAGGAAGAGAATCAGGAACGATGCGCTCTTACCTCCATTTCCTGTGATGATTCAAATAACGAAGCTGTTATAAATGCATTACATTATTTCATCTAGAACATTTAGAACATTTAGAACATTTAGCATAAAGCATGTGTGTGTCTGGAGGTGCATGTCAAGTACATGGAGTGCAGTAAGAAATGTTTCAACCATAGAAATATAATGAATAGGTTATATTTCTACAATTTAGACACCCTATTATAGATTCTGTTTGGATGACAGCTATCAATCAACTTCAAATCTTTCTCCGTTCTAACCTATTAGGTGTTGATTAATAATCCCAAACCATCTCAATTTGGTAGAGGTCAGGGGATCGTGGAGGCCAGGTCATCTGATGCAGCACTCCATCACTCTCCTTACACAGCCTGGAGGTGTGTTGGGTCATTGTCCTGTTGAAAAACAAATGATGGGCCCAAAACAGATGGGATGGCGTATCGCTGAAGAATGATGTGGTAGCCATGCTGGTTAAGTGTGCCATGAATTCTAAATAAATCACAGACAGTGTCACCAGCAAAGCACCCCCACACCATAACACATCATCCGCTCCCACAAAGACACGCCGGTTGGAAACCAAAATCTCCAATTTGGAC